>NW_026898531.1:0-11434 GCF_033153095.1 Gastrolobium bilobum
AAATACAATATGTTTCTTTCTTTTTCTTGAAAATAGAAGATTGAGGGTGTGGCTTGTCAACAGTTGCTTGTCAATACCATACGATATATATATGTTTCTTTCTTTCTTTTTCTTTATTATTCTGGCAATATCGAGGGTGTGGCTTTTCCATTATGTTCTTGCTTTTCTTTTCTTTTGATTTCGTTTTTTTTTTTTTTTTTTTCGTGAAAATACAGTATGTTTCTTTTTTTTTCTTGAAAATAGAAGATTGATGGTGTGGCTGGTCAACAGTTGCTTGTCAATACCACATGAAAAATATGTTTCTTTCTTTCTTTTTCTTTATTATTCTGGCAATTTTGAGGGTGTGGCTTTTCCATTATGTTCTTGCTTTTCTTTTCTTTTGATTTCGTTTCTTTTTTTTTCTTGAAAACTGTGGATGTTCGATTGTATGCTTTTGTTTCTGTCTGCACAGACATCATATTACTGGACTATTAACTGGTTTTTTGTTCTTTAATTTTGTAAATTTTATTTTGTCTAGTTGAGTTTGTTAATTTTTTCAGTTGGTGTTTTATTTAACAAAACTACCATTGGATATATTTAGATTTGAGGGTTTTCTATTTTATTTATTTTTTAAATATCTATGGTTTCGATTGGAATGATAACATGTTGGTTTTTCATCATGTTGAAGATGATGAAAAAGCTGAGAAGATGGAAGAGGATGAAGATGAGGATGAAGCTGAGATGATGGAAGAAGATGAGGATGAATATGGGAGATGGGATGCAATGGGAGATGGGATGCAAGTAGAAGAGGATGAAGCTGAGAAGATGGAAGAGGATGAAGATGAGGATGAAGCTGAGATGATGGAAGATGAGGATGAATATGGGAGATGAGATGAAATGGGAGATGAGATGCAAGTAGATGAGGATGAAGATGAGAAGATGGAAGAGGATGAAGATGAGGATGAAGCTGAGATGATGGAAGAAGATGAGGATGAATATGGGAGATGGGATGCAAGTAGATGAGGATGAAGATGAGAAGATGGAAGAGGATGAAGATGAGGATGAAGCTGAGATGATGGAAGAAGATGAGGATGAATATGGGAGATGGGATGCAATGGGAGATGGGATGCAATGGGAGATGATGACCCAACCAGCCTGTATTGTCTGGCAACACTCCTACAAAAGTGTCATTACCTAGGTATGGTACTTCTGCCCTTTCTTTTCTTTTTTTCTTGAAAATGTTTGATTATATGCTGATATTTCTTGCTTGAAAAGATTGAGTATGTGGGTTTCTTGCTGATATTCGACTGTGTTCTTTCCTTTCCTTTTTTTTTCTTGAAAATAGAGATTGAGGGTGTGGCTTGTCTTTTGTCAATACCATATGAAATATATGTTTCTTTCTTTCTTTTTCTTTATTATTCTGGCAATATTGAGGGTGTGGCTTTTCCATTATGTTCTTGCTTTTCTTTTCTTTCGATTTCGTTTCTTTTTTTTCTTGATAATACAGTGGATGTTCGATTGTGTGCTTTTGTTTCTGTCTGCCCAGACATCTTATTACTGGACTATTAACTGGTTTTTTTGTTTTTTGATTTTGTCTAGTTGAGTTTGTTAGTTTTTTCAGTTGGTGTTTTATTTAACAAAACTAACATTGGATATATTTAGATATGTGGGTTTTCCATTTTATTTATTTTTTAAATATTAATGGTTCTTTCTTTCTTTCTTTCGTTTTTTTTTCGCAATATTTAGATGGTTGTTTCGATTGGAATGATAACATGTTGGTTTTTCATCATGTTGAAGATGATGAAAAAGCTGAAAAGATGGAAGATGATGAGGATGAAGCTGAGGAGATGGAAGAAGATGAAGATGATGAAAAAGCTGAGAAGATGAAAGAAGATGAGGATGAAAATGAGGATGAAGCCGAGAAGATGGAAGAAGATGAGGATGAAGTTCATGTAGAACTTGAGAAAGGTCTTAACCAAGAGGACCGATCAACCCAAAAGCAGTCTCGGGTTGTTTGGACCGAAGAGCTACATCAGTCGGTGTTTTGTGGCCGCTGTTAATGACTTGGGTGTTGACAGTAAGTTATTCACTCTTTCTCTACAATGCAAAGTAGTTGTTATCTGATGAACCCTTAGTTCATCATGGTTTTTAGCAGGAATTAGGATCAAATTGTGTGATTAAATGATGAAAAACAAGGTTAATGTCCTAAGATGTCCTCAATTACAAGTTCAAGAGCTTTATTGGAAATTTGTATGATTCTTGTAGGAAAAGCAAGCTTGAAAGACAACTGGAGAAGGAAGAAGATTCTGGAGCTCAAGAGGAGAAAAATTGCCTAAGTGTTGAGCGCTAAAACGTCCACACTGAGCGTTTTAGCGCCCTGTTACAGGAAGAGGCCAAAACTTGCTGGTGTTGAGCGCTAAAACGTCCACACTGAGCGTTTTAGCGCCCTGTTACAGAAAGAGGCCAAAACTTGCTGGTGATGAGCGCTAAAACGTCCACACAGAGCGTTTTGGCGCGCTGCTACACTAAGAAGATGGAAAATTGCTGGTCTTGGACGCCAAAACGACCTGCAATATGCGTTTTAGCGCCCTAAAGTGGAAAAAGATTCTGGTCTTCACCGCTAAAACGTCCAAATCAAACGTTTTAGCGTTGGAGTCAGTTAAAGTTAGTTGAGCATTCACCAAGTTTGGACGCTAAAATGGTCATTCCTTAACGTTTTAGCGTTGAAATCAGTTAAAAGCAGTTGAGCACACGTAAAGCATGGACGCTAAAACGGCCACTTATGGACGTTTTAGTGCCCACATCAGTTTTCTGTTTTTAATTGTAACACTATATAAGGCAAAGCCTTGACACTTAGAAAAAGATCTTGGGGGATCTGAACTCTCTCTCTCTCTAAAACTCAGTATGACTTCTCTCTAAATTCTCTTAGTTTTTGTATTAGGATTTCCTTGTAATAGTTTGGAGATTGAAGACTTTCAACATGGAAATGAAGTTTGTTTCTTCTTCTCTTAATTATTCCTTAGTCATGTCTGAGTAGAGTCTTTGTAGTCTGAATGCAATGGAACTCCATGATAATATTATATTGATTTGATTAATATGATGAAGTATTTTTCATGTGCTGATTTGAGATTTTCTGAGTTAATTATTTCTATCAAATAAGTAGTATAGAACAGGGATGTTTATATGACTTCTGTATTTGATAATCTCAACATCAGAATTCTAGTACTCAAGGGATTGATGCTAGAGTTCTGATGTAATCTTAAAACCTTAGTATTTCATGCATGTATTAAGAAAGAAATCACCAAGGGATTGGGGTTTCTGATTAATGTTTCTATCAGGGTAGTAAGGGATTACATCTTGATGATAAGTAAAAGGTTGATTAACATCACATGGAAAGGAATTCATCATATGATCAATTTTTATATGGGTTATCATGGAGGAAAGTTGTTTTCTGACTACTTGTTGTTTTTATTAATTCCTAATCCATATTTACTTTGTGTCAATTTGCTCAAAATCAATTTTCTGGTGACAAATTATTCATGATTTTTACAAACTTTTATTTGATTCAAATTAGTTTTCTATGGTATTTTGGTGTTTGAACACAATTCCTCGTGGGAACGATCTTTACTCATCATTTTATTACTTGTACGACTAGTGCACTTGCTAAACGTCCATTATAACACCTCACAATTTTAAATCAAGTAATTAAAATATTAAGTGAGCAATCAAGTGATGGACTAGTGAAAATCCTAAAGATTATGCCAAAATACAAAGAAAGGGCAAAACGGTAATTAGCCAACACGCAACCCTAGGAAGATAAAAATTGAGTAGAAGGTCTCAGATGGTAAAAATAACCCTGGAAATGGGTTCAGAACGAAAAATTGAGTGGATAGGCAAGTTTCAAAAAATTAGTGAATAGTGTTTTTCGCGGGTAAAAATACCGCGTTACGACTGCACCGTAAAACGTGCCAATTGAATTTTGAGCTCTAGGTTTCAAATATGAGTTACAAATGGTCTATTGAGTTAGGAAATATAATTGTTCATAAAATTTGATGAAATTAAGTCATTTTGGGGAAGCGTGCCAACGGCGCGCGCAGTAGCTTACAACAGTGTTTTCTCCGAACGATCGGAAAACTCTAGACTTACCTAATCAAGTATAATTAAAGGAGAATGGTTAATCTTAAAAATTAGAGTTTCTAAATAGGTTGTGAATTTACAGGCATTTAGTGGAATCGTAGAGAAATCCAGATGAGTTTTAAGTCGCGTGAGGTGGCGTGGGATCCACCCCACTTAAAATCCACTTAATCCACCTCATCACCACTATTCATCATCACCTTCTCTCCTCCCCTTTCAGCCAAAACCCGCAGCCCCTTCACCAACAACACCATTTTTGCTTCAAATTTTCATTTCATCATAACTTTGTCATTTTAGCACCAAATCAATTTTGTGTTGAAATTTGTTGGAAACAACCTTCCAAACACATTGGTGGTATCCATTCACCTTGAAACCCTCTCATTGTTGAGTTATTGAGCATATGATAGCTTTTTGAAAAGGGAATTAAGTAAAACAAATATCTAATCCAAGTAGAAGGTTTGGTTGCGAGCGGTGTGGTTGCAGAAAAATTAAGAGTGAAGCATGTCCGAATAGGTAAAAACGTAAAGTTTGGAAATTGGCTAAGTGAGTTTATGGGAACTCCTTAGTAACTTATAATAAGTAATGTGAGTTATAAAAATAGTTTAAATAAGTCTTCCGCAAGAGTTTACAGTTACGGTCACAGCTTTTAATTATTACGCCTTTTTATGTTTTAAATGCTCGCGTAATAATCGGAAAAAGTTTATTCGCATTTTTATAAATGAACTGTTGTGATTGTAACTGCGCTTAATATCATAATTAATGTTAACAATACCGGTGTACAACGGGCTGTTACATTTTATGGTATCAGAGCAGTTTTGTTAGGGAACTCTGATAATGTATATATAGTTGTGTTGTGTGTTGCATAGTTGTATGTAGATTCTTATCGATTACTGCATATGTGATTCCTTAGTGTGGGTCTGATCAACCCATTCCTTTGTGTTACATGCGTAGTCATCGTAAGAAGCCTGCGTGGCAACCTTGGAGCACCGAATGTAAGTCCTTAGCCTGATGTTGTGGCTGCAGTGTTGACTGTTCCATGGACAAGAGATGGCAGTAAGTAAAACATGAATATTATAGGACTTAAGGGAAACAAACTTAAATGTTTTGTCTGACCTTGTAGATGAAATTATAAAGCTGGATTATAAGTGAAAGTTGTAAACAAACCTATGATATGTACGGTATTGCATGGGTGAACCTTGTAATACTACGAATAATAAATATATATAATTAAGATGAGTCTATAGTATGAAGATGGCATTGGTGAAACTTCCAAATAAATGTGTAGTATAGTATGCACAAGTGGACTTGGTGAATAGACTTCATCAAGGTGAGAGGTTTAGAACCTGTTGGATTGTTGAAAATGGTGAACGGGTATGCTCAGGTATGAGTGTGAATATTCTGTGTTTGATTAGAAGTTATAAGTCCCTGATTGAGGATGTACACTTAAACAAATTGAGATGGTTCATGTGGAAAAATAAATAGAATAATTGATGATTAATCCTATGGGATTTGACCACTTAAAATTATAATGCTGGTCAATTGGTAATGTGAGAGATATTGAAACATGGGATTTAAATCCATAAGGAATTAGTGTTGAGTAAGCATTGGTGAGACGAAATAATTATGTATTATGAGTAGAAGGAAGAAATTGAGAGAATCACCATGGATGGCATTGAACAAGGTTCATTGAGAGTATGATTGTCCGTAACGGAATAATGGTTTAGCTTTACCGATATGCCATGAAGGAAACAAATATGACCATATGTGTGCGTTAATGTGTGGAATTCTCCTTGGAAATGGCTACTATGTAGAGATTCAGGTGTTGTGAAGCATAAGAGGATTGATCCATGATGGAGGTCTCTTGGAAATCTCAAAGAATGAATATCGTAATTTAAAATGGCCTAATTACTTGTGGATGTTGTAATGCATTGTGAATAATACCTAATGGCTTGATGGCCAGTATTCCTATTCTGATGAATAAACGGATGATAATCCAGTGATGGCCTAAGTGCCAGTATACATATATATGTAGGTACACCTTGTGATGGCCTGAGCGCCTAATTATCCGTGTTGAAGTAAATTATTAAATTTTTGTAAAAGGACAATGAGGCCGAATGAAATCCCCGATGATGGGAAGTATCTGAAGAGATTGTATGATTAGAGGATGAGCTAATGTACCACCTGATGGGAAGTCATGTGATTACTGTATGAACTAAGTTACAATAAAGTGTGGAATTATGTGTTTAGCAAAAGAGCTAATGTGTAATGTCAAAACAAAAATGATAAGATTAGTTAATGAGTTGAGGTATAAGTGTTAATGCAATGATTGATATAATTTTCCAGTGCACGGATTGAGGTGAAATTAGTCCTCTGTGATAGGACGAATATGTTTAGAAGATCCCTGTGTGATGGGAAGTATATGTGAGATGTGTACAGAACTCTGAGAAAATTATGGATTCACGGAATAGAGATTATGTTATGAACTATGCCAATTGAATAGTCAAAGTAAGAGAGAAAACAATCTGTGAGAAGAATAAGCAAGGAAGAGATAATGGACTATGGATTTGAACGGTAACATGACAGAAAAAAAAACTATTAAAAGTTAGAAAACGTGTACGAAATTACGAAGAGAATGTGAATTATGATAATAGTGACTTATATGTAAACTATCTGTGAGAAGAATGAAATGAGAGAGTAAGACGAATTGACTTATATGTAACAGGGTATATTATACCACTACTGCTATGATTATGGGGATAGCCCCATGTGAATATACCAAAGATATTTTGTTGTTATATATACAGAGGTGAGACAGACACCAAATGGACTGGGTCCATGTGTGATCTGGAGTGTACGGAGTACCAATTTTGCCGTTATATACGGATATGTTATAAGTATGAACTCCTCTGTGCACTGGGTGCACGTTATGAGACTTGATATTACCATCTCTGTGCGGCCTATGTGCCCGGAGTGTGTAGCCATCTCCGTGCGGATTATGTTCCCGGAGACTATTATTATGTTATATGAGTGATATGAGATAAGGAAGTATCCCGCAGTGATGAGACTGCTATTATAGTTGAGTTGGTCTACATAAGTGCTCAAATAAGAAACGTTGGGAATACTATTAGAACACCATCAGCAGATGGTAGTTTATCATTACTGCATGGATCATATGGGTGGATTCTCTGATCGGTGGGTCATTACATCTGGGGCCCTGAGGACAGCAAGAGCTCGAGCGGTTAAAACCTGTGAATGTTGTTACCCAGTGTATCGAGAGAGTTCTTCCATGTGATTAACGCAAAATATGAGGTCAGATGTTTGTAAATGAACAAAATACGTCAGATTTGGATATAAGAGGTGAGGCATAGTGTGTAAAATTTTTTGTAGTGTGATAGTAAAGCACTATTGTGGGCGTAAAGTAAGTTCGATGAAATAATATCGGCTCCAAGTGAGTTGGTAAGTTTGTTGGAATCCTTGCCTTATGATAAAAGAGATAACAATGTGATTTAATGTTGAAAGATGGAGTGAGTATCCTTCTAGGAAGACTGGCGATGATCAAGAGTTCAGGTTAAAAGAGTGTTATATATAATCGCATATGCCACTTATGGTGGAAAGTGCGTGGAAAATGCACAATGTTGATGTTGTTTTGGTTAAGTATTAATGAGGTATGGCTGAGTGCTGTGGTAGCTTTGAATATTCTCAGAGATCGAGATACCAATCGGTGGGGAATTGTATAAGTAATGGCAAGGATGGATTTAGTTCTATGTGACTTGATAATGAAGTTTCAAAGATTCCTATAGGATGAGACTTGCATGTGAGAGACATGACATTTTTAGTGGTCCATCAGTTAGTAGTGAAATGGGTTTGGAAAATGATTCGTCCCAAGGTGTTTGGTGGAAGTTATTGAAGCTGTGAGTTTATAGTAATTTAAAGTGGACATCCATGATAAAAATGTCGATAATGAAGAAGTGAGGGTATAAATGAATGAAAAATGATGTTGAATCTATAATATTGTTACAGAATGATGAGTAAAAATGGTTACTTGGTGAAAACCTTAGGCATAAGACCTTTGATACGAAAGTCATTGATGAGTGTTGTGTTTAGACTGTGAGAGGTCTAAGTATGGGGTTGAGCTGGTTGAGTTGGTAAAGTTGAGATGGTTAAGCTAATAAAGAGTTTAACAATGAGTGTAAATTATGAATATGAGTTTGTAGATGGAAAAATTTCATGAGTATTTGTGGTCGAAAGACCTTATAGGGCTAATCGAAAATATAAACTATTATGAGTATGGTTAGTTTCGTATCATAAAGAGAAAGATATAGTTGTGAGTACCTAAAAAGAGGTGAAGACACGTGACAAGGAAAAATAAAGTATATGAGTATAGAATTTAATGTGAGTCGAAGTTGTAGGACACGACAAAGTGCCTTTGAAACTAGAAAGTATGTGCTTGGGTGAAAGCCAAGAAAACAATGAAATGATAAGAGCAGTAACAGTAATGGAAAGAAATGGTTGTTGGGGTATTGTCAAAACAGTGAGGACAACGAAAAAAAATTAGGTATTAAAGCACGTGTGAGTTGGAAATACTCCAGGAATAACTAGTGAATGTGCATGAAAGCGATTAGATGCTTTTGAGAACGACCATGGGCCAGAAATATGGATAAAGATGAGAATGAGGTAAATTGATACCGACAAATCCGTAATATTGTTATATTATTACCTACAAATCAGCGAAAGGGAAACGGTAAACTAGAGAAAGTTTAAAGTATTGTGAATTAAAAGGTCACAAAACCATGAGAGACGAGTAATTGTGAAGGATCAAAGGATAATGAGTATCATACAAAGGAGATCTTGCTTGTGATAAAAGTAATATGGTAGAGATACACACTTGAGGATGCTACTTGGGAGCGGGAGGATGAGATTCTCCGATTGTATCCTGAGTTAGCGGATGAGTATGATTTAATTTTGCGGACAAAATTTTAAAAAGTTGGGGTGAATATAACACCTCACAATTTTAAATCAAGTAATTAAAATATTAAGTGAGCAATCAAGTGATGGACTAGTGAAAATCCTAAAGATTATGCCAAAATACAAAGAAAGGGCAAAACGGTAATTAGCCAACACGCAACCCTAGGAAGATAAAAATTGAGTAGAAGGTCTCAGATGGTAAAAATAACCCTGGAAATGGGTTCAGAACGAAAAATTGAGTGGATAGGCAAGTTTCAAAAAATCAGTGAATAGTGTTTTTCGCGGGTAAAAATACCGCGTTACGACTGCACCGTAAAACGTGCCAATTGAATTTTGAGCTCTAGGTTTCAAATATGAGTTACAAATGGTCTATTGAGTTAGGAAATATAATTGTTCATAAAATTTGATGAAATTAAGTCATTTTGGGGAAGCGTGCCAACGGCGCGCGCAGTAGCTTACAACAGTGTTTTCTCCGAACGATCGGAAAACTCTAGACTTACCTAATCAAGTATAATTAAAGGAGAATGGTTAATCTTAAAAATTAGAGTTTCTAAATAGGTTGTGAATTTACAGGCATTTAGTGGAATCGTAGAGAAATCCAGATGAGTTTTAAGTCGCGTGAGGTGGCGTGGGATCCACCCCACTTAAAATCCACTTAATCCACCTCATCACCACTATTCATCATCACCTTCTCTCCTCCCCTTTCAGCCAAAACCCGCAGCCCCTTCACCAACAACACCATTTTTGCTTCAAATTTTCATTTCATCATAACTTTGTCATTTTAGCACCAAATCAATTTTGTGTTGAAATTTGTTGGAAACAACCTTCCAAACACATTGGTGGTATCCATTCACCTTGAAACCCTCTCATTGTTGAGTTATTGAGCATATGATAGCTTTTTGAAAAGGGAATTAAGTAAAACAAATATCTAATCCAAGTAGAAGGTTTGGTTGCGAGCGGTGTGGTTGCAGAAAAATTAAGAGTGAAGCATGTCCGAATAGGTAAAAACGTAAAGTTTGGAAATTGGCTAAGTGAGTTTATGGGAACTCCTTAGTAACTTATAATAAGTAATGTGAGTTATAAAAATAGTTTAAATAAGTCTTCCGCAAGAGTTTACAGTTACGGTCACAGCTTTTAATTATTACGCCTTTTTATGTTTTAAATGCTCGCGTAATAATCGGAAAAAGTTTATTCGCATTTTTATAAATGAACTGTTGTGATTGTAACTGCGCTTAATATCATAATTAATGTTAACAATACCGGTGTACAACGGGCTGTTACATCCATCATTATCTTAATTGTTATTAATTGCTACAATTGGTCAATCAATTGATGTTTCTGCTTTATTTTAGCAATACTTTTATTATATTTTTGTGTAGAAATAGCAATCAAATCCTAATAATATTACAATGTGAAAACTAGTTCCATCACCTCTCTTTGCAAACATTATTTCCACAAGTGTCTTCACATCCACTGCCCAGAATCCAACCATAATTCTTCGAACATCTGTCTCAGCCCCACTTGGATATATAATTTCTGTCATAATATTGGAATCTGCACCAAAATAAAAAATGGCTTCTCCGTTGTTAATACCAGTGTGCATTTCCAAATAACAAACAAATCCACTGCCCATGTATTCCTCTATTTCAGTAATCCTTTCCTTGGAGTAAGCTAATATACTTATTTGGCATCTCTCGAAAACTGAACAAATCAAAATTCAAATTTTCCTTAATTCGATCATGATTAATTTGGTCTCATGAGAGCTGGAAGCTGCCCAATTGGTCCCAACTATGTCTTCTATTCGCTGCCAAAAATGGAACAATGATGCCTTTTTCCATTCCTGTGAAAACTCTGGGTTTTTTTTTGTATTGCAAAAGTATATGTTTGCTGTATTTTTCCAATTGCTGTATTTTTTTGTTCAACATTATTTTGAATGCTTTCTCAAATACTCTTCCTAATCTGTAGTGCACTGGAGTAGATGTCATGGCATTATTGTTAATGAAGTCTGACACATTTGTATGTTCTTTTGATTGCAGAGGTTGTACCTAGAAAAATTCTTCAATTGATGAAGGCTGAGAAGCATCTTACTAGGGCGCATGAGGCCAGCCATCTGCAGGTATTTTTTTTCTTTTCCTTTCTGCTTTAATTTCATAAAACCATAGTTTTTCATTTATAGAACTTTATTTGTTTTTTTAATTGCTGCAGAAATAAAGACTTCGACTGAAAAGAATCAGGTCTAAGGCAACCCAGCAAGTCAGTCCTTTTAAATATCCTCTTCATCTGGTGAGATGATTAGTCCTAGGCAAACAAGTAATATTGTGCCATTTCAGGGGTTGGCTGACCAAAGCCAGGATGG
>NW_026898532.1:0-114915 GCF_033153095.1 Gastrolobium bilobum
AAAATCAAATATCAAATATACATATACCTGACATCAAACTAACTATATCGCTGGAGAATTTCATTCTCCCGCTCCCAAGCTTGCGTCCTCAGGAGTCAGATCCTTCCCATTGTACCTTGATCATGGGAATAGTCCTGTTTCTCAACACTTTTTCATCACGTGCTAGAACCTTAAACGGTCCCACAACAAACTTCAAGTCTTTTCTTACTTCGATATTGTCCGGCTGTACAATTGTGGATTCATCCGGCACGTATTTTCGAAGTCGACTGATGTGAAAAACACTATGCAAATTTGACAGACTGTGGAGGTAAGGCAAGCTGATAAGCCACAGGTCCAACCCTTTTCATAATCTGGTAGGGCCCAATGAACCTAGGACTCAACTTCCTCACTCCTAGAGCACGCCCAATACCCGTAGTCGGAGACAAACGGATAAATACATGATCCCCTTCTGAAAATTCAAGGGGTCTATGCTTTGCATCATAATAACTCTTTTTTGGCGACTCTGTGCTTTCTTCAATCGATCCTTAATCATCATAATTTGATCGGTAGTCTCTTGGACCATATCAGGCCCAAATAACTGCCTCTCTCCAATTTCTTGACCAACAAGTAGGCGCCCTGCACCTACGGCCATACAAAGCTTCATACGGAGCCATGCCCAAACTGGCATGATAACTATTATTGTAGGAAAATTCCACTAGAGGAAGATATTTATCCCATGCATTTCCCTGCTCTAAGGCACAAGCCCTCAACATGTCCTCCAGGGTCTGAATAGTCCTCTCAGTCTGACCATCAGTCTGGGGATGATAAGCCGTGCTCAGCCTCAACTGTGTACCGAAGGCCTGTTGCACTGCATCCCAGAGTCTAGAAGTAAATTTAGGGTCCCGATCACTAATGATACTTTCAGGAACACCATGAAGTTTCACAATCTCTCTTACATATATCCGAGCCAACTGCTCTGTGGAGAAACTCGTTTTAACTGGTATGAAATGTGCAGACTTTGTCAATCTGTCAACAACTACCCAGATGGAATCAAAACCAGCCTGAGTTCTCGGTAATGCTACTACAAAATCCATAGAATACTGACTCATTTCCATTCCGGAATATCCAAGGGCCGCAGTAATCCAGAAGGTCTCTGATGCTCAATCTTAACTTTCTGACATGTCAAACACTTACTCACAAATAGAGCAATGTCTTTCTTTATTCCCGACCACCAGAAATTCCGTTTCAAGTCTTGGTACAACTTGGTAGCACCAGGATGGATAGTGTACTTACCCATGTGACCCTCAGTTAATACCTCATCTACCATCTGACCTTTTGGAACAATGATCGATCTTGTAAAACTTAAGACCGAACCTATCAGTGGACACAAAGTCCTGCTCTTTCATAGACTGAATCTCTTCATCAAGCAATTGAGCTTCTTTAATCCGCTCAACTAATGAATTCAGGACTACCGTAGTAGTCAATAAATGCGGACTATCTTCTGTATTCACAGGAATGTGGATCCGTGAGAATCCCTCAATAAAACGCCTATAATATCCAGCCAAACCAAAGTAAAACCTCCTGATCTCTGCCTATAATATAACATTTTTAGGACGTTCCCATTCTACCACTGCTTCAATCTTGCTCGGGTCCACTGCCACTCCTTCAGATGAGATGACATGGCCCAGAAATTGTATCTCGGAAAGCCAGAATTCACATTTTGATGGTTTAGCATACAACTGATGCTCTCTCAGAATCTGCAAAACAACCTTTAGATGCTCAGAATGCTCTTCTTTACTCTTTGAATATATCAGATTCATATAACCCATGAAAACGGCTGGTGCATTTGTAAGCCCAAAAGGAATAACCAGATACTCATAGTGCCCATAACGGGACCTGAAAGCTGTCTTCGGAACGTCATCCGGCTTTACCCGGATCTGATGATACCCGGACCGGAGATCAATCTTAGAAAATACAGTCGCACCACGCAACTGATCCAACAAATCATCTATACGCGGCAAAGGATACTTATTCTTAACAGTAACCTTATTCAACTGCCGGTAGTCTGTACATAATCTCATAGACCCATCCTTCTTCTTAACAAAGATCACCGGGGCTCCCCAAGGAGACACACTCGGCCTAATAAAATTCTTTCCGGATAAGTCTTCAATCTGCTTCTTCAATTCGGATAATTCCAGAGGTGACATCCGGTATGGGGCAAGAGAGATAGGTCCCACACCAGGCAATAAGTCAATTGCAAATTCAATTTCCCTCTCTGGAGGGAAGTGCGGAATTTCATCCGGAAAGACATCCTCAAATTCAGAGACAATCGGAATAACAGAAACTGGCTCCTTGTTGACGCCAACCAAACCTCCCAATAAAACATACCCGGAATCTCCTTCCTTCAAGGCCTTTACCACCTGAAGTACAGACAAATAAGGAGACTCCCTTTCTTCATCTTGAGATGAGACAGAAATGGTTTTACTGCAGCAGTCAATCTTCACACAGTACTTGGACAACCAATCCATCCCCAGAATTAAATTCACAGAAGCAAGGTGCAAGACAATAAAGTCGGCAGAATATTCCCTGCCTTCATACTTGAATTTCACATTTTCACAAACATAGTCTTCATTAAAAACTCTTCCCACAGCCGTAACAATACGCATAGGAGTTTTCATTTTTATCACATGCAGACCAAATGCTTCAGCTACATAATCAGCAATAAAAGAATGCGTGGCACCAGAATCAAACAAAACACTAAGCATTTCATCATGAATAGAAATCATACCTCGCACCAAACTAGCTGACCTCTCAGCCTCTTGCTGAGTCACTGCATATACTCGGGCAACTGGAGGTGGGAGAGGTAGAGATGGTTCCTCAACCACAATAGGAGCCGGAGTGGCCTGAATAGTAGAAACCTGTCCCCCATTAAAGGGGCAGTCCCTAATAAAATGCCCAGGTTGGCCACATTTGTAACACAATCTTTGCTCTTTTCTGCAAACCCCAGCATGAACTTTACCACATGTAGCACATAGAGAAGCAGGCTTAATATTTCCAGGCTTAGAATTTCCCGCCTTTTTGAACTTACCATCAGACTGTCTAACCTGCAACCCTTTTCCTTTAGAATTCCCAGAAGTGTTTTTAGGACCAGAATTAGGAGCAGATTGGTCCTTATGCTTCCTTCTGTAATATTCTTGAATATTTTTACACTTTTTAACAAGTGCAGCAAAAGTATCAAATGAGTCACCTGCAAGTTTTTCAGAGATGTTATCATGTAATCCTCTATGAAATTTAAAAATCAAGTCATCCTCTGTAGGTGGAGCTCTCTGGAAATGAGAGTATTTGGCCAGCTTATTGAACTTATTCAAGTATTCATCAATAGACATCTGACCCTGCTTTAGTTCTTCAAATTCACCCTTCTTCCTTATCCGGGCTTCAGCCGGAAAGTATTTCAGCAAGAATTGCCTTTCAAATAAAGGCCAGGTAATAGCATAACCCTGACATTCCAAGGGCAGACGGGTATTTCTCCACCAATCAGCTGCATCATTCTGCAACATATAAGAAGCATACAACAATTTCTGCTGATCATCACACTCCATGACAGTAAAAATGCGATCCAATTCTTCTAACCACTGAATTGCAGCAATAGGATCAATGCCTCCTTTATAATTTGGTGGTGCATGTTTTCGGAAGGCATTTAGCATTCTTTCTCTTTGCTCTCTATTAGTGGCTGGCTGTGCCACACCACCCCTGTGACTAGATTCTTCATTCACATCATTATTTCCTTCACCCTCCACAACAATGGGATTATGAGGAGGAGGAACAGGCTGTTGTGGTTGTGGCTCAGGCTGTGGCTGTTGCAAAGGCTGTGGCTGTGGACCTTGCCCACCCGCCCTCACCTCAACCAAGAGTAATCTCATCATTTCAATATTCGCCATTCTGCTTGCTGCCATCATTTCTTGATTGGCCAACCTATTAGCCTCTAACAGATCTTGATTTGCTTTCATCATCACTTCTAGCTCTCGCTGCCTAGCTGCAGCCATATTTTGTTGCATCTCAGTTAAGGCCATTATCATTGGATCTGGCTGTGAAGTATTTCCCCGCGGGTTAAGTCGGGGTCTTGCCAAATCTGCCAATATTGGATCGGTCGGGTCAATAGGAGGATCAGAAGTCCTTCTTGGGCGAACCATAATTCTGCATATTTCACACAAAGGAATGAGTTAGCTACGCTCACACTCGGTGATCAGACATGCATATCATAGTATTCCAAGAAAAACTCAAGAATATAACAACCCGAACAGTTCATGCAATATTTCACAGGCTCTTCTAGAGAAACTGCTCTGATACCATAAATGTAACATCCCCGTCTCGAGCCGGTTCAATTAACATACATATGATAAAACAGAAAACAGCGGAAGACTTAACTTACGAAAATATGAGCTAACTTTTTCTTTTTCTAACTTAATTCTTTCTCGGCGTAAACGAAAATCGGGCAGAGTTTCCTCTATAAATCGGACAACTGGGGATTTTCCAATCCCACTCAGAAGCATTTCCTGATAAACAGTTTATACAACATATCAATTCGGAAATACCAGATATCCAAATATAATCGAATACCCATACATGGGCGCATGCATAACATGGCTCCGTGCCGCTAAATCTAACAGCATGCCATCAAAACATAAACCTATCTGAATACTACATCATCATATAACGTTCCTGAATACTCAAATGTACATGCATCAAACTGACAGACATGTACAAAACATATACAGGCCATATACAAAATAAAGGATCAATATCATGATCCATCAAATGCGAAAATACTAAAATACATCAAACACTCCAAAAAGGTAGCAGCCTACAGCCACTCAAAATCCGGTCTGTCAACTGCCTCAGCCACGTGTCGTGTCCCTGCCTAGTGAGGACTCACCGGAAATCTGGGCACCTGAAAATGTGTCCCCAAAGAGGGGTGAGATTACAAATCTCAATAAGCTCCAGGTTTATAGAGAATTCTCCATACCCCTGGCTCACTCCTGCATGAAAGTCAGATACAGAGTATACAAATACAACATATAACAGATATCATAACAGAACAGAGCATATATCCATATCATATCAGAGATGTGCGCCGTCATTCCCAAGGGAGGACCCCAAGCGGAAATCAACGCACGTGTTCCCGAGGGAGGACCCCAAAGCGGAACCAGACATATCAGAGGAGTACACCATCAGTCCCGAGGGAGGACCCCAAAGCGGACGTCCGGGTACTATACAATCAATGGCCAGAGATTGTTACAGAAATCATATTACAGAAGTCATATTAGAGCAAAACATATCATGTTATCAAATAACTCTATATGAATGCATCTATACAAAGCATCTAAATCACAGCCATACAGTCCAACCATAGTTCACTAACCATGGTGGAGCACTCAAGCAGGAAAAGACTCCTTAAACATAGAGCTTACCTCTTGAAGCTTTACCAATACGCTTACTTGTGGAACAAGTTACTTTTATCGCTTCAAGAGATTTCCGATTCTTCTCAATCCCTAGGCACACCTAGAGAATAATTTACAATGCATCAATAAAATGATGCAATACCATAATTATTTCATAAGCATACATTTTATCGCTTATTTTCCTTTCTTTGCATTTTTGCCAATCCTATGCCAATACACAAGTCTAGACCTCTTTATAACCGTTGGTGTTCTTTAATTTAATCAACCATTCCCTTAGGAATTTTCAACATAAATCATGCTATTTTTCTTCAAAACTCATCACCTTTATACAATTTGTTACAACACATTTTATTTACAATAAAATGAACAAAATATGTCCCTAAATACCCTATAGGTCGAATCCTACAAGGGGAATTTCCAAAGATCCTTCTCTTTTACAATGCATTTTCGTTACTTCATTACAACTTGCAAACACCTAGGAATGCTTCCACTAAATTCCTATTTTGAGTTTAGACACCAAGTCCTTTTTACTTAGGCATTCTTACTAACTCATCCATTTTCACTCATTTCCAACACACTATACCTTCACAATACATAATATAATTTTTTTCCACAATAACTCCTACTCACTCCATGATGGCCGAAACCTAGGAGGAATATGCAATAGGACTTTTAAATTTTTATATCACATGTGGATGCTTACTCAACACTATAACTTCCTAAACAACAATAATCCATCATAAATTTCACATTCTAACATCAATTATTTCCCAACAAAATATGCTCATCAATTTCATAACTTAAATCATCAAAATAATATCATGGAAATAGAGGTTTCTTACCTCTAAACACTTGTACAAAGCCTAGAGAGCAATCTCCAAGCCAAGCTCCATCCAAAAACTCACTTTTTCTCCTCCAATGAATAGTAACTCGAAAATGAGAGGAGGAATAACTCTTCACACACTCAACTATAGCTCAAATGGATAGGTGGAATGGATTCATTGAGTGGTTTCCAATCAATTTCATGTGGTGGGTCATTGGATTTGGTGGATGGATGATGAAGAAATCAAAGAAGGAAAATTTGAAACCCTAGCCCCTTCCCCTCCATGTGCAGCTCGGCCATGCAAGAGAGAGAAGAAGAAAATCTGAAATGAATAGTGTTTCATTTAAGTGACAAGGCTATATAGGCACATGTGGCCATTTTCATCGGATGTTTTTTTATCGCGTATTTTAACTTAAATTGACCCGGAACTAACTCAAAGCTACAAACATATTTTTTTATTTCCTAAAATCATTTACATTAATTTTTTTATTTCCTAAGGAACAATATTCATAATTCACAGTATGGTTTTTGCACCGTTTTTGACGAAATGCACTGGGCATCACTAATTGTACTTCCTTTACTTACGAAACTTAAAACTTATAAACTTATCATTTTCTTGGGCCTATATTGACTTGCTTGGCATATATTGGACTTTCTTATTCTTATTTCATCAATTATTTATTTCTGGACTCTACCGGTTGCTTAAACAGCAGTACAAAATACCCGGTAGAAACACTATTCACGAGATTTTCACGGAAAGTGCCAGACTATACAATTTTTCGTTCTGAACTCATATTTGTCATCAGAATTTTCAAATTATGTTCCTAAAATTATTTTGCTCATTTTAAGCTCTACCGGTTAATTCACAAAACTGTAAATTCTCCGGCAGAACGCACTGTTCATAACATAGTCATGATTACAGTCAAAATACTCGAAATCGCTCACTGAATCTAATTATGGCATTTAAATCCTTAAATTAAATCTCTAACTAAGATTTACCAGTTAGGGTCATTATATAAGCCCTCATTTCAAAATATCAAGGTCCGTGTCTTTCCAATGCTTGGCCAAACAGTGGACCTTTTTATTTGCATCTCGTATTTTCTTGATCAGTAAAGGCTAGTGAAATGGTCATCATAACCTTGGCATCAGTGGTCTTGATCTTGGTTTTTGCTTGAGGGCCTTACCAAGGTAAGCCCTTGGATGCCCATTTTAAGACTTTCTATTTGTTTAGTGAGAAAATCTACCTTGTTTCTCTGTGAACCCTTGGACCTCAACCTCCAGTCATTCGACCTTCCTATAGTACCAACTATGCAACCCAATGATGAGAATAACGTGAAAATAAAGGAAACTGGACTCCAATTTAGTATTCACAATTATATTGAGATGCACTGCCTATTTAAATTTTTCTTGCTGTTGATATGATTTTACATGTGATGTTCATCATAGTTAAGTATTTTAGCAGCATAAGAAGTTGCAGTTCATGAATTCTAACCATATTACATTGTGCATGTGATGTGCGAACTGCTCCAGGAAAATCATCGAAGGTGTGTGATTTCCACTCAAGTTTTTATATTTGATGAATTATTATTTTGTATCTTTTAATATGTAAATTATTCACTCATTCTTCTGTAATATTGTTAATAATATCAATATAATTAAAATGTTAGCATCAATCACTTGGATGGTTAGGTTTTTCTATCAATTCTCTTTCCCCAGTCAATGAGTTATCTCTCAAAAAAATTTATTTTTTACAAGGCAATCAGTCCTTGAGTACTGATGAATGCAACAGAACATCCGTAGATCATTATCATGTATGCTTTAGTCTTCCTTGAAGATGACTTGGTTAGGAAATCCATGCAGATCCCAAAATTCTTCCTTATAGAGATGCTTGGGGAAGAACGTGTTACTAAGTTTACAATACAAGAAATACTCAACTCTACCATGGCTGATTATGCAAAAAAGGCAAGTCATTTTTATTGCTCCATGTGTGGCTGTCATGGATATAAACTTATTTCCATATTTGATGACCCAATACCAGGAAAACTTGGATGTGAAGGACAAGAAGGTAAGCACTACTCAAACAGAAGAAGAACTCAAACAATCATTCACACCTGGAAATGAATTTGGCTTCAATGTTATAATTGAGCCTGAAAATTCATAACTTCTAGATAACTTGTTATGATGGATCTAGTTGTTGAGCTTAACCATATTCACAGTTAATCGAGCAACAAGATTTGTCTCGCTCAATGATATACACAACTTAAAAGAGTTATTTTTAGATTAGGATTATTTTACATCAGTGTAAATTACATTCTCAATATTGGCAGTTGATCTCATTTATATCTAACAATTCTAATTTTATAATTACGTAAGCTATTAGATATAAGTGAATTAATAGTCAAGAATGAGAATAAATTTTTTTATTTTTATACCAAAGTAAGAATAACCTGTCATATTATTTTTATGGTCTCTTTGGTGTTCTCATAAAAATGGGCTGAAATATTCTGATGAGACTAGAAGGTAACACCAAACCGACTAAGGAGTGATATATTATACTGCCTTCGAGAATATACAGACTTTGAATTTCTTTTATTATATCCTTTTAATTGGCGACTTGTCAATGATGACCTTAGTTTTTTATGCTCTTGTGTGTTTGCGTTTTGCTCAATTTAATGTACCTGCATGATTTTGCTAACAGGATTTCCTCAGTGTACGATCAACATAATTACATGTCTTGTTAAGGGTAAAAACCTCATTCAATAACTTCAGACTAAATAGAAATAGCCAAGTTGTTGGGATTTTTGAATGTGAAGACAGAAGACAATTAAGCTCACACAAATAACATTTGAATGAGTACAGTCTCCTGTGCATATAGGATGAAAGTATGTAAACTTAAAAAAAATTCTCATATGATGGAATCACGAAGATTGGAAAATAGACCATAGAGGGAGTACTGCCGTAGATTTTTCACTTCATACCAAGAATTAAGAGCATCAAGATTCTTGTCAGTCCCTGAGAATGTCAACTGTATGCCTATGTTGCAGGCAGTCCCACCATTGTTTTGACACTTTGTGTTTGGCACTGCACAGTCTGTCTTGTTCAAGCAAACGTTTCCACCAGAACATGCATCACAACCGAAACTCTTCCAAAACAAGTTTTGAAGGGTTCCCTCTTGAAATTCAAGAACCTGTTAATCAATCAACATCCAAATTCAAAATTACATTCCTAGAGGTGGCCTTAAAGGAAATTGCATTCCTAGAGAAGCACAAGTTGATCATGTCAAATATGTTTACCAGAGTAAAACTAGTAATTGTGTGACTGTTGTCAGCAAACATAATTGGCAGTGACCTTGCTGCATATTTCTGTCCAGCAAATGCAACCATATATCCACCATTTTTGTCCTGATAAACTCACAAAATTAATAGAGAACAAACAACCAAATTTTGCAAAAGAATATGTGGCTGCAGGTAACAAAGCAGAAATAATTCTTCCAACGAAACCATGCATATTTTTAAAACTTTCTAACTTACTCCAAGGAATATTGTATACCAGTTGGTAGCCGCCTAAATTACAAAAATGTCTTAAGTTTTTCCTTGCTATTATTAACAAGTGAAAATTTGATTAGCTAGTATACAGTCTTAATTATAAGGATGTGTCATCAATTAGACTAAACACAAATTCCAAACCCACAAAAGCTATTTGATACAATTATATATCATGCCATAATATATCTTTTGTCCTTACCTAATGTAATGCCCCAAAGCTGACATAATGCAATTAACAGAGCAAATGATAATAAAGGGAACATAAAAAGAAGTGTAAAGCCAAACATATCATTCTCATCAAACTGAGTCATGCTAAGAACATCTCCTATCCGTTGCAATATACACAAAGCATTCGATTTTGAATCATGAAAACATATAATTGCATACCGAGGAGATACTCCTGTTAATGGTAAGTAGGGAGATCTCATCGACCTTTGGCCTAAAAACAGCAAGTTGTGCTCCTTTGTTTGAGAGGTCGAGGCGTTGGTCACAAGGTGAAAGCTGTGGACCATTATCTTGGAAGAAAGATTGTTTGTCTGAAAATGCAATACCAAAGGTAAAACCATCTCCTCTTTGAACTTTAGCATCAAGACATGGACCATAAACATCATTTGTATCAGCTGCATCTGCAACAAACATAGCTATCACTGCAGTGATCAACACCCGTTTCACGAAATCTGCTTTCCTCATCTTGTACATGGCAAAAACTTCTTCATCCAACCCCATCTTCAACAGGGTCATCATTTTCTGAGCAAAACCAGAAGTGAAGAATAAAACTAGTTATATAATATTCACACACCAAAAGGAAAAAAAAAAAAAAAAAAATCATTTTTTTGGGTCAACCTGTATGTATGACAGAAAAGAACAATTTTTGCGGTGATAGAAACAAAGTGGTGTTAATGTTAAGATTTCATTAAGAAAAAGTGTAATATTCGTGAGTTTAGGATCTATAGGCGGCACATTAATCCAGGATATAATATGATAAATTAAACAAGAACAATGGAAAGATTCATTTAAATTAATTAAATGAATGCAAAAATAAAAATTACTTACAAAGCAAGGAACCGATCTCAATACCTCAAAAATCAAAATATAATATTAAAGAGATTCAAGTTGAGGGCTTGGCGTGTTTGTGATTCCAAGACATGGAAAAAGGTTAACTAATCCAGGAAGGATGGTGGCAACCTTGTTTCAGAAGCGGTTATGGAAGTTGGCTTTTACGAGATATTAAAAATTGGTATTCTGTTTGCCACAGGGAAATGCCAATTTCTCGGGAGAAAACCAGAACAAGTATTACCTGTTCTAACAACAAGATAATTTACTAAGAGGAAACATAAATTTAGAGAAAGCGAAAAGGGTTTCCTTTTATTTTTTTTTCTTTCAAATTGGCCTAAAAATGCATTAAATATTTTTTTTAATGTATACTTTAATTTTGAAAAATAAAATTACATTTATGAGGACCTTAACATAGACAAAGACCTTGAGTTAGAATTATATGTTAACAACTCGGCAAAACAAACATACATATTTTCGTCATTTTAAATGTGAATGATTAAATGAGACGGACCAATCAATGTGTATCATCGTCTATTGTCAGATTGAATGAATTTTACTTTTTGTTATTAGTTTATTTTCTTCCTTTATTTTTGCTTTCGTGTGTTCCTGAAAAATATACCCTCCTACACAAATATAAAAATCTCGTCGATTATTTTTTTTTTAATTGGTGGGTTCACAAATTTTTGTTTCAGCAGGGGAGAGAAAAGTTTCAGAAACTTAATTATACCCCTTAAAAAATATATAAAGAAAAATTCAAAAAAATCTCATTTGGTATTGCTTTGAATCACTTATACTCATATACTTTTTTTTAATCACTTAATCCCGTATTATTTTTTTCATCCACACCCCTCATTAACACTATTAGAAAATTAACTAAGTATACATATTCTACCATTCTTAGAAGAAGAAAATAAAGTGATAAAAAAGAAGAAAAAAATAAGATAAAATGTTATAAAAAATTAGAACACTTAATAAAAGAAAAGAAAAAAATGGTAAAAAAAAAATCAAACGTGTCTAAATAAAAAAAATGTATAAAAAAAGAAAAAAGAATAAGAAAAGAATAGAAGAAAAAGAAATCACATTTATAAATTTTAAATATATTTACTTTTACTTTTTTCTATATTTTTTGCCCTTAGTCTATTTGTTCTTTTTATTTAGATATGTTTGGTCTTTTTTTATATCTCTATTTTATTCTCTCTTTTCTTTTTAACATTTTTTTTTTACGAAATTTTTTAGTAAATGGGGTGGCACACAAAGAAGAAAATCAGAATAAAATAGACCAAAAAATGAAAAAAAAAATAGAAAAAAATCAAACATATCTAAATGAAAAAGAATAAAATAGACCAAGGACAAAAAAAAATTAAACTAAATATATTCGAAACTCATACATAACTGTGATTTCTTTTAATTCTATTTGTTTTTCATTTTATTTTATCTTAATTTTTCCTTTTAGTTTTTTGTCTTTAATGTTTTTTTTTTCATTTGGTCTATTTTCATTTTTATTTTATGTTAGTCTTCTCTACTATTGTGTTTTTTAATATATTTGGTCTCCATATTTAGTCGACTAAATCTCTCAACAGACAACAAAGGAAAACAAGTCAGTATGATTTTTTAATCGATTAAGTAGGGAGATTTAGTCGATTAAATCTCCAACAACCATTTAGTCGATTAAAAATGCAAGGTAGTCGATTAAAGAAGGACAAATTGATAGATAGTTTCAAATCAGGGACAAAATGGTTATTAATTAATTAATGAGGGGTAAAATGGTCAAATAGCCACTTACATTCATATACTTTTTTTAATCACTTATCCCGTATGGTTTTTTTCATCCACACTCCTCCTTAACACTATTAGAAAATTAACTAAGTATACATATTCTACCCTTCATAGAAGAAAAAATAAAGTGATAAAAAAGAAGAAAAAAATAAGACCAAATGTAATAAAAAATTAGAACACTTAATAAAAGGAAAGAAAAAAATGGTAAAAAAAATCAAATGTGTCTAAATAAAAAAACGTATAAAAAAGAGAAAAAAGAAAAAGAATAGAATAGAATAGAAGAAAAAGAAATCACATTTATAAATTTTAAATATATTTACTTTTACTTTTTTCTATATTTTTTGTCCTTGGTCTGTTTATTCTTTTTATTTAGATATGTTTGATCTTTTTTTATATATCTATTTTATTCTCTCTTTTCTTTTTAATTTTTTTTTACGAAATTTTTAGTAAATGGGGTGGCACAAAGAAGAAAATCCGAATAAAATAGACCAAAAAATGAAAAAAAAAAAATAGAAAAAAAAATCAAACATATCTAAATGAAAAAGAATAAATAGACCAAGGACAAAAAAAAAGAAGAAAGAAAAAATTAAACTAAATACATTTGAAACTCATAAATAACTGTGATTTATTTTAATTCTATTTATTTTTCCTTTTATTTTATCTTAATTTTTTCTTTTAGTTTTTTGTCTTTAGTATTTTTTTTTTATTTGGACTATTTTCATTTTCATTTTATTTTAGTCTTCTATGTTACTGTTGTGATTTTTAATATATTTGGTCTTATTTTTTCTTCAATTTTTTTAGATAAATCACATGTATCCTCCACGGGAAGTAATCCTGTTCGGGACAGTTCAAAATTAAAGTTTTAAACCTCTCCCAAAAATAGTATTGAGGAAGATCGAAAATATTCTCTAATCATCACATGCTCAACTCACATGTGCCAACTGAATTATCATCAATTCATTTCTTCTATTTTATTCTATTTTCTTTTGACACATTTAATTTTGTTTACTATTTTTTTCTTTTAGTCTTTTATTAAGCGTTCTAAATTTTCATAACAATAGATTTTCTTTTTCTTTTTTTATCACTTTATTTTTTCCTATGGGTAGAATAGGTATATTTAATTAATTTTCTAACGGTTTTAATTGAGAAAACCACTTGAGATTAAGTGATTAAAAGAAAAAGTACAAGAAAATAAGTGATTCAAACCAATACCACATAGGATTTTTTGAACTTTTCCCAAATATATATAAATGTGACTTAAAAGCTTACATAAATATTATCTTTATTTTTTGCTTTCTTATTTATTGATTTATTCACTAGTTAACATAAATTTAAGGACAGACAATAATTCAGTCTTAATTGAGAACAAGTATTAATTCATGATTTTATTTTATGTAATATCAACTAAAGAAAAATACATGATTCTGTGCAATGAGGTGGAAGTGATAAGTTTTTTCTATATATAGTAGGGGTTTGAACGTGAAACAAAAGTGATAAGCTTATTTCCTTCCTTTATTTTTGCTTTCGTGTGTTCCTGAAAAACATACCCTCCTACACAAACATAAAATATCTCGTCGATTAATTTTTTTTAAATGGTGGGCCTACAAATTTTTCTTTCAGCTAGAGGGAGAAAAGTTTCAGAAACTTAATTATACCCCTTAAAAAATATATAAGGAAAAATTCAAAAAAAATCTCATTTGGTATTGCTTTGAATCACTTACACTCATATACTTTTTTAATCACTTAACCTTGTATGGTTTTTTTCATTCACATTCCTCCTTAAGACTATTAGAAAATTAACTAAGTACACATATTCTACCCTTCTTAGAAGAAAAAAATAAGACCAAATGTTGTAAAAAATTAGAACACTTAATAAAAGAAAAGAAAAAAATGGTAAAAAAAATCAAATGTGTCTAAATAAATAAAAAATGTATAAAAAAAGAGAAAAGAATAGAAGAAAAAGAGATCACATTTATAAATTTTCAATATATTTACTTTTACTTTTTTCAATATTTTTTGTGCTTGATCTATTTATTTAGATATTTTTGGTCTTTTTTTATATCTCTATTTTATTCTCTCTTTTCTTTTTAATTTTTTTTTTACAAAAATTTTTAGTAAATGGGGTGGCACAAAGAAGAAAATCCGAATAAAATAGACCAAAAAAAGAAAAAAAGAAAAAAAAATCAAACATATTTAAATGAAAAAGAATAAAATAGACCTAGGACTAAAAAAGAAAAAGAAAAAATTAAACTAAATATATTTGAAACTCATATATAACTGTGATTTCTTTTAATTCTATTTATTTTTCATTTTAATTTTTCTTAATTTTTTCTTTTAGTTTTTTGTCTTTAGTATGTTTTTTTTTCATTTGGACTATTTTCATTTTTATTTTATTTTAGTGTTCTCTGTTATTGTTGTGATTTTTAATATATTTGATCTTATTTTTTCTTCTATTTTTTTCTGAATAAAACACATGTATCCCCCACGGGAAGAAATCGTGTTCGGAACGGGTCGAGAATTAAAGCTTTAAACCTCTTCCAAATATAGTATTGAGAAAAATCAAAAATATGCTCTAATCATCACATGCTCAATCTCATGCGCCAACTGAATTATCATCAATTAATTTTTTATATTTTTTTGTTCTTATTCTATTTTATTTTATTTTATTTTGACACATTTAATTTTGTGTACTATTTTTTTCTTTTAATCTTTTATTAAGCGTTCTAAATTTTAATAACACTTGATTTTATTTTTCTTTTTTTATCACTTTATTTTTTTCTAAGGGTAGAATAGGTACATTTAATTAATTTTCTAACGGCTTTAATGGAGAAAACCACGTGAGATTAAGTGATTAAAAGAAAAAGTACAAGGGTACAAGTGATTAAAGCAATACCACATAGGATTTTTTGAACTTTTTCCAAACATATATAAATGTGACTTAAAAGCTTACATAAATATTTTTATTTTTTTTCTTTCAAATTGGCCTAAAAATGCATTAAATATTTTTTATTGTATACTTTAATTTTGAAAAATAAAATTACATGTATGAGGACCTTAACATAGACAAAGACCTTGAGTTAGAATTATATGTTAACAACTCGGCAAAACAAACATACATATTTTCGTCATTTCAAATGTGAATGATTAAATGAGACGGACCAATCAATGTGTATCATCGTCTATTGTCAGATTGAATGAATTTTACTTCTTGTTATTAGTTTCTTTTCTTTCTTTATTTTTGCTTTGGTGTATTAAAAAAATATAAATATGTGCCTTAAAAGTTTACATAAATATCTTTCTTTATTTTTTGCTTTCTTATTTATTGATTTATTCACTAGTTAATATAAATTTAAGGAAAGACAATAATTCAGTCTTAATTGAGAACAAGTATTAATTCATGATTTTATTTTATGTAATATCAACTAAAGAAAAATACATGATTCTGTGCAATGAGTTAGAACTTGGAAGTGATAAGTTTTTTCTATATATAGTAGGGGTTCGTTCAAACGTGAAACAAAAGTGGAAACCTAGAAGGAACTACTACATAGGTTACCATTACCACATTTTTGTGTGTGGACCAGTGGCTTGCATGCCACATTCATGATTCCACAATTCTATCTCCATCTATGATATCCTCTGTTACATTGATCTCTATGGCAATGATAAACTCTTCGTTTCAAACTCAAATACTGTACTCTTACAAGGAAACAACCAGGCCAGTTGAGCAGATGAATGATCAACAGGACAAGCCTTCCTTCTTTACTATCATCAAGGAAGGCCTCAACACCAAGACCATGGTGATTGTTTTGTTTATATTTTACTCCCATTTATTTCATGCTACTTTTCTAGCGAGAAATACTAGCCTTTCTTTTTTCTTTTTTTTTTCTTTTTTTTTTGATAACAATACTAGCCTTTCTTTGGATGATGAGAAACTTGAACAAAAGAAGGATTTTTAACATTAGCATTCTTGTTATATATACATGTTCTGTTTTTTTAATATAGCTTCTGGTGAAGCTACTACCATGGGCTTTTTTCCATAATCTACCCGAGTTCTTCATCAGCATTCTTGTTGATTATCAGGGTTTTGGTCTATAGGGTACAAAATGAATCTTGCTTCCTTAACCACACACAAAGGAGGTAGCTTTTATGGTCATGAACTCAGTTGTTTGTGCTATGAACCATACTACATGAACCATCCCATTTGCCTTCACTTCTGCATGTTGTGGGTAGTAGAACTAGAAAATGAACTTGTCAGTTTTTGCTATTCATCAAAGAAAGAAAATATCTACTTACTTTATGAATAAAAGAAAAGGAATGAAAAGATCTCGTGATTAAGCAATGGGACCTCTATAACATGAATAGTTATATTATCATATTTTCCTTCCAGAAAAACACTAAATGCTCTTGGTTGGTATGGATTACAGATGAAGAACTGAGGTTGCATCAGTGAGTAGAGTTTTTGAAAACCATATATTTTATCCGTGTATATTTGGTATCAGAGAGGCTGGCCATGGACCGGTGTGTATAGCGGAGACGCTGAATTTTCAGTGGGGGAGGATGTAATGTCCCACATCGGTTGTAGAGGGGAACGAAGCATGCCTTATATAAGGGTGTGGATACCTCTTCTAGTGTGAGGCCTTTTGTGGGGTGTCCCAAGAAACAAAACCGTGAGCTCGACGGTGCTTGTGCGCGGGGCAAAGCGGACAATATCATGCTACAGGGTTTGGGGCTTACATTTGGTATCAGAGCCTCGCCGCCCCCCACTTTCTCTTGTGGCGTTTCTTAGCACAGGTAGGCTGGGCCTGTTGCATTGTTCACTCTTCAAGCCCAATGGGCTCTCGTGTGAGGGAGCGTGTTGAGATATATAGTCCCACATTGGTTGTATGTGCAACTAATGTGGAGTTGGGCTCTTGCGTGAGGGGACGTGTTGAGATATATAGTCCCACATTAATTGTATGTGCAACTAATGTGGAGTTTATAAGACCTTGGGCACTCCCACCCCTTGAGCTAGCTTTTAGGGTGGTGTATCCCAAGGTTCTTTACATTAGTGTACATGTTTAAACCCCCGCAAGTACCCATTTTTCCTGTCTTTGCCATATGTGGAATGGCATTTGCAGAATATGATTATATACATAATACATTTATGCCCATTCAATTTGTAACTCAACCTGTAGATTAGTGGTTATGCATTAAAAACAAAACTTTGAAAAAGTCACTTGTTTCCTAACTATATTACTGTGGGGCTGGGGCATCACTTTCAAACTCTACAGCTTTATATTTCTTGACAATAGTTTTGTCCTTAAAATGCATGAGGAAGCCTAAGTAATGCATCATTTAGCATTTACTTAAATATTTCCGGTATTATGTAGCACAAGTCTGCAAGGAATGCCTTCGATTGTGTAATAGCTCAAGCTGTGTCCTTATCACCACTTTGGCAATCATGTTTATTAATTATTATGGCATGTATGCTGGTTTCAAGCCTAGTGTTGTTTGCAGAGAGTCCCACCGAAGTTTCTAAAGTATTTGGATGAAGACTTCTCCAGTAAAGCAATTCTTATAGGCCCTTCTAGTGACCTATGGCAAGTAACTATTTATGAGAAAGGAAATGACATATATATTCAACATGGTTGGCCACAATTTCTGAGAGACAACTTGGTAATGCATGATGAGTTTTTGCTGTTTACATATGATGGAGGGAACTATTTCCGGGTGCAAATTTTTGGTAAGAATGGATGTGAGAGTCTACACTTCAAAAAAATAAGACAAGAAGAAGTTGTCATCCCGAGGAAAGAGAAGGGTTGGCCAGAAATAACTTCTGCTGGTTCTTTACACCTCCATGAAACTAAGCCTTGTCAAGAAGGTAAATATGCTGTCTAACACATAATACATGCATGTATACAAAAATATGTGGTTACAAGTTATTACAACCTATGACTGACAATTTTAATTTGACAAAATTGTTTTGAAATGAAGAACATGTAAAGAGCATCAAGGATTTGGCCTTGTATTCCTTCATTACTCTCCAACTCCTAAAAAATGTTTCATTTCTTAAATTTTTGTTTCATGTATGTAAAACAGAACTGCTTCTGGGCAACGAAGGCTCAGTTCCTGAGAAGTACTTTTTAAAGCCTCATATTTCAACTGAACTTGAAACATCAGATGCTTACAAATTGGCCGAGTCTTTTACCTCTGACAATCCTTATTTGAAGCACCACTTGACAAAATCTAACGTGAAAAATTGTTGCATATTGGTAAGTATGAAATTTGATGAGCCTTAGTATCACAGGTACATATTGAGTGACATGCTTATTTACATGTAAAAATTTTATGTTAATATTAATATCTACGAGAGTTTTCATTCTGAATGAAGAATGATCTAACCTAAGTTGGGGTTATCATGCATGCAGCCTATCGCTACCAAGTTTGCCAGAAAGTATATTCCTGAAGTCATAGAAGAGATCATCCTTCAGAATTTGGAAGGAAAATATTGGAGAGTGACTGTGGCTTTTAATGGCACTCCAAGTCAAAGGTATACTCAATTTACAAAAGGATGGGCAAAATTCGTTCGTGATAACAAGCTCAAGAAAGGTGACATTTGCATATTTGAACTTGAACGCATAAACCATATGAGGGTTCACTTTTTTAGAAGTGCACCAAATTAGTTTGAATCCAGTGTCTGCCAAAGCTGAGCCTTATTTGATTTATGTCATGTTATTGATCTCAGCTCGTAGGAACTATATATTACAGTATGGTGTGTATTCTTAGAAGCACTCTTAAACATTACCATTTATCTTTAAGCATTTAGCTTTAGCTTTTACTCTACTACTAAAATTTGGCTGATATATATTATAAAGGCCTAATAGAAGATCAACAAACCTGAGCTTATGTACTGTCTATTTCAATTAATATTTCGTTGTGTTCTTCTAACAAACAAATCCGTCTTTCTTGAGCCTCGAGTTCTGTCAATTGCTGTCTTAAAGAATTACACTACTATTACAATACAACTTGACAAAATATATAGTGTATACTGTAAAAAAATTCGAACGTGTAACTTTCCAATTACAAAGGAGTAATTATTATTATTATTTTTTAAATTTCTCAATTGGTTTATCGATTAATCAACTAATCTGGTTAAGTCGCGGAAGACCAAGGGTGGCAAAGCTCTTCTTACCAAGTTTTAACACAGCTGCATATTCAAAATTCAAACTCAAGATCACTAGTTAAGCTGGAACATCCTCTTACCAGTGGATCCACATGTTCGATGATTTGGCTACCTTTATTTAATTAAAATGCTGAATATATCATCAAATTTCTTGCATTTATAATTAAAATGAATTTTTATTGGAATCTCTAGTAATGCATTAGATTAGCTTCAACTTACTATTATTATAATTGTATGAAACTTTTTTCCATTTTCATAACATTGCTTTTGCGTTCATCCCCTTTTCTGTTGTTATCTTATCTACTAATTTTAAACAGAGCAACACTGACATGATTAAAAGTAGTGTATAAAAATACTATCTTCGATCATCCTCAGAGCCCTTGGTAAAGAACTTATTCTCAGGCCTACATGATTATGTAACTTAAGTTGCTCCCTGTCATGTTTTGATGTGCATATTTAAAAAAATATTAAATTCAAAACGTACTTCTTTATTCAAATGTCTGCTGGGAAATGTGTTATACATTGCCACATTCTCCTAACACAATCTAAATACCAAATACAGAATAATCTATATTCTGCATAGATGAGATAATTTTCCTCAAATCATTGAAGAGATCATCCTTCAGAACTCAGAAGGATAACCTCGAGAAGTGACTTGAATTTAACGATAAAAAACAAAGTTGTACCATGTTATCCTAAGAATGGGTAGCCTTAGCACCTGATAACAAGATCAAGATTGGTGACATATGCTCATTTGAACTTGTAGCCAGAAACCAAATATTAGGGTCCACATCTGTGTAATATAGCTTGAATCCATAAAGTATGACAAAGGCTGAGAGTGATATGTCATCTTTCTCATGCTATAGTGAGTTCTGCATGTAGAAGTTGTATTAGACAATTGGGTATTTTCTCCAATGTAACATAACATTATTTATCATTAAGTAACTAGTTGTACTCTTTTTTTTGTTCAAATAACTAATTGGACTTCACCTATATTCCAAAGGACAGTCCAAAAGCTTGAGGAATATATAAGGCATGTTCTCTCTATATAGTTTCTTTGTGCCTACACTTGTAGGATGAGTAGTTTAATTATATATATGGTAATTTGATTTTTCATTAAGTGCACCTTCTGGACTATAGACTTTTGATATAACTTTTTCCATGTGCTTGCCAATTGCTACTTATGGAGATGGTTCAATGGGGAAATATCAGACTATTCAGAGAAGCATCCCTCAAAAAAAGAAAAGAGAAAACCAGGAGTGAAAGGATTTTAACAATATATAAAAGGAAATGGAATTCCTTTCTTCCTGCTCCATCCTTTTCCATGTATTTTCGGTCTCTTCTACTAATTAACTACGGATGTCACCTTTAATTTTTTTGTGGTCCCCCATCAGATACCTTGTGTTGACACGTGTAAATTTTTTGCATTTCTTAACAGTCCATTTTTTTTTAATTATTATTATTTATTTATTTTTAAAAAAAATGATATGACATAGAAGAATGGAATAAAGTGTTACAAGATCTTCCTTTTGACAATTGGGGATCTCTATATATAAATATATAGCAATCGGGTAGGGAATCTCTTTTCTTGCAGAAACCCTTTTTTTTTCTGCCTTTTTTGGCTTTCTGTGAACTACTCCAACTTTCATTAAGCCTTAAACTAAGTTGGCTTAATCAAAACAGGTTATCATTTCGAAAAAAAAAATAAAAGGAAAAAGATAATAGATATTTTTTAAACAGATTATTATAACAGTAAAAAAAAGATATATATATATATATATGTGTGTGTGTGTTAATTTTCTAATGTACTTTAGTTTTCACATTGAATAAGTAAAAACAATGATAAATATTCATTTCATATACTAGTATCACATCAAATAAATAAAATAGTAGGGTAAATTTTGGTTATAAATTGAGGCCAAAACTCCAATTGATCTATTTATCTCGCGTGTTATATAAAAAATATTTCACCACCTTTGTCATGTGGCAAAAACCTTATTGAATTCTCTTAAATGATTTATTGCTTTTATATGAGAAATTAAATTGATTTATTTTTCAATTTAATGAGATATGACTCTATTGTTAACACAAATTGATGGAAATGAGAATTTAATTGCACTTAATTTTTTACTTAATGACAAGATGATTATTTAAAGTGAGTAACTATATTATATGAAAAAGAAAAACCCAAAAATAATAATTTTGGAGGAAAATGAAGGGCATTTTGGAAAGTTTGGTTCTCTATTACAACATAAATTTCTTAAATGGCCTTTCATTTTTTTTCCCAAACTCCAATACCACATCGTTTTATAGTTTGGGAAATAAAGTTAGTGTGCATATATTATATAGGATTTAGTCATTCTCTTTTCACAATAAATAATCTTATTATGCTTTGATTGATAAAAATCACATTTTATGTTAAATTATTGGATAGGATGTTGGGAAAACTCGGTTCCCTCAAGCTCGGCTCAGGGGCCTTTGCGGAAGTCAGTCAATGAGATCCTCGATCTCAGATCTCGACAATACCTCAGCCTGAATTTCACCAGGTCGGGCAGCGCAGCGGAAAAATCAAAACGAAAAATCACAAAACAAGAGAAAGAAGAAGAACACAACCAGATTTAACGTGGAAAAACCTTCTTCAATGAAGAAGTGAAAATCCACGGGACCTAGTCCAGATCAAAAATCTACTATGAAAATAATGGTTACAAAAAATCAAATACACCAATGTGGTGGTTTCACTCAAACTCTCTCTGGAGATCTCTCAAATGCAAAACATAAAGCTTTGCTCAAATCTATCAAATAATTCTCTCAAATTTTTCTCTCTAATCTGTATACCGTTTCGCATAAGTAGTAAAGTAGTAATAAAGATCGTCTCCTCAAGGATTGAAAACCAAGTACTAAAATAATCAGTCACTTTAAGTTGAAAAACTTGATCTCTTGTTGGAAAAATTAAATTGAATCTTAGTAACCATAAAAGTAAAGGCTTATTTTTGAGTTTTTGTATTTTCAAGAATGAAAAGAAGAATAATAATGGAGTTGGTTTTGAAAATATGAGAAAGAATTGCAGTTAGGGAACACTCTCCCTATGATCTCCACTTATTACTTTGGATTGATACAAAATACTTATTTATATAATTTCTCAGATAATTATGATCTCAATATATTAATAGTTAAATCTCAATCCCTTGGTAACTTAACCCTTTAACCTCACTTAGAATCCTAATCCCTTAGTAACACCTCATGAAAATTAAGCAATGAACACAATAATTCCAACATCTGCAATTAAATATACATCTATCCCTAGTATGCATACCAATAGTTATCTTATCTCCTTTCAAGATCAGAAACCCCAATATCCCTATTTAAGGTTCTAACCCTCAAACTATTTTCAACTATCAAATTGATCAGGTTTAATAAAGAAAATATCAAATACGCACAAGGTAAGATAAATAAATTTATATAAACGAGTAAAATAATGTAAATCAATCTGTCATAACAAGGGTTCACATAGGGTTTATGACCCTAACTACAATAAAAGAACTTAGCCAGACATAGTCATATCTGTCATAAACAAATATTCAAAAGAAAGCATAAAAACTATAATTACTGGAAGGAATGGAGAAGAATTCTTGATCTTCAGTCCTCTACTGCTTGCTCCGAGTTGTGAATTGGTTACTTTGGTTGTGCTCCCAAGCTCCTTATTTATAACCACAAGAATTGAGCCCATTATCTAATCGTCCTTTTGAGTCCATCCAAGAATTTGTATTTGATTTAAACTTTGTTTCCTTTTTCATGTAAAAATCTTGGAGATTTGATTGATAAATTAGAATTTCAAATCTTTATTGTATCTTGATTCAATCTTCTCACAAATCATCTAGATTTGTTTCCGCTTTATATCCTTTTCGCATCTCTTTTAATCTTATCTCTAATTTGGAGAGAGATCTAATTGCTAAATATCCACACTTTATTTTTAAATCTTTTCCTTTTCCAAAATTGCCCCGTTGCAAAACACGGGATCTGAGAATTCGCAAACTGACGCTCTCAGCGTCAAATTCACGCTTCAAGCGTGAACGCTTCTGTCTGAAAAATTCCTTCCACGCTTCCAGCGTGAGATCCACGCTTTGAGCGTGGATTTTGATTTTTAAAAATCCTCGTTTTGCTCCAGTTTGTTTGCTTTTTCCTACAAAATTAGCATAAAATTAGTATTCAATCCTTGATTAAGATTTTGACAAATTAACAGTGATTCTTGCTCTTTTTCTCAAGATTTCATCAACATTCTTTCTCTTTTTTGGCTCAGATTTCTTATATGCTAAGTGCATATCAAACAATTCCCAGATTAGGACTTTGCTGTCCTCAGCAATGTAATATATTCAAGTTATCAGCAAAGAATAATTCAGTGAAAACATGGAACACAACATCTTAAGAATTCAGACTGCTATGCATGTATAACTCTTTGTTAAAAACTCCCAACAATGCTTTTCAGTTATATCAAGAATTAAAACTCCAGCATGAATATTCCTCATCAGTTATAAATATACTCTCATTACGCTCAGTGTTTGAGGGTTTCACACTTATTCCATCAGTGTAGCAGTAATTCTGTAACACCCCGTTCTAGAACCGGTTTGTTAACATCGCATTATGATATTAAGCGCAGTTACAATCACATGGGTTCAATTAAAATCCGGATAAATTTTTCATTTTAAAACGTACCGAACTTATAATACCCAATTTCGTGATCATAACCATATTACCTTGCGGAAACAGATAAATTAAGCTTAACATCATGTTCATTTCCCATTTTTAAACCATTAATTTACTTCTTGTTTAGTTCAATACTTCTACTATATTGTAGGTTTCTTCATTAGCTACCCGTGGCTTCAAACCGTGCTCAAATCGGAGCACTGTAGTCCAAGTTAGGACAATTTGAAGCAACACAAGAGAGTGTTGGTCACAGGCCCAGCGCGCTTCAGCGCGCTACCGGGCGCTCAAGCGCGCGTTATCGGGCGCTAAAGCCTCCATCTGGGCGCTTAAGCGCACGGAGGCAGTAAGCATCAGGCATTCCAGTGTGGATGGGCGCTTAAGCGCGCAACAGGGCGCTCAGGCGCGCTATCCTGGGCGCTCAAGCTCCCACGGGGACGTTTTAGCGCGCAGAGGCAGAAGCATCTCCTCCTTCAGTGGCGAAGGGCGCTTAAGCGCGGACCAGGGCGCTCAAGCGCGCAACCCTGGGCGCTTAAGCCCCACCCTGGGCGCTAAAACACGAGGGGGCAGTAAGCCACCCAACTTTCTGCAGCAAAGGGCGCTTAAGCGCACGCCAGGGCGCTCCAGCGCGCAATCCTGGGCGCTTCAGCCCCCACTTGGGCGCTCCAGCGCGAGGAGGCAGAATGCATTGGCACTCGCAAGGGCAGCAGGGCGCTTGGGCGCGCTCCTAGGCGCTTAAGCGCGCTGCCAGGGAATTCCAATTCCCTGATTTCTCAAGTCCAAGCCTAGGGGAAAATGCATCCCCATTACAAACCCCAAATGTCCATGCCCCAAAACTAAATCCTAGCACTCATCCAACCTCTCCTCATGAGATTTAGCTAGAATTTGGGCAGCATGACCTTTGTTTTCTCATTGTTTACCAGTTTAAACAAAAGGGTACCTAATTGATTTTCAGCCCAACCAATTCAACAACTCAATACATAACAAGCATGCATATATTGAATTTCAAGTAGGCATCATTTACATTACATATCCTTTACAAATCATAGAACTTAGCTTACAAAACACTATGATCATTCCCTTGGCTCCCATCAACAAAAGGTGTAACCAAAGGCATGAGCATAGGCTAAGTTCATCCAATGAATCAAGATATACAAATGATCATGGGCTTTCAAAATAAAATCCTATACATGTCAACTACAAAAGGCATGCATAAACTCAAAGAAATGCCATATTTCATGCATAATCCAGATATGGCCACTTGCCACCAGAGGCTCCTGCAGCATCCTTACCTGAAAGGGGGTCCCCACAACACGGGGTGAGATATACGAATATATCCAGTAAACCAGGGGTCCTTGGAGCATCTCTCCACCCCACAGTTCCATATCAGTGTAATAGCAATAACAATAATAATGCAGTAAATACATATCTATGCAAAGTGCACTACATCTCCAGGAGAAATCCCTCGAGCTCCCAAGCTGTCCTAAGGAAACTCAGATGCAAATAGTCCTACTGGCCAGCTAACTACCATGTATGATTTACGCATCGTCATGCAACATACCCACATAGGGAAACACCATCCTATGCCACACCAAATGCATACACATACGTATAACAAAGCATTACACTATTTTATTGCATTTATATACACAATCACAACCTCCACCCTTTCAGGGCTTGGTAGAACAGTCAAGGGAATTACACCCAAGGTCCGAAGGCTTACCTCAATGCTTCAGTCAACCTTTGTTCTTCACCAACAGTTTCAGCAATCAACTTTTACAAACATACACCTACACATGGTGTAATGCAATCAACACATTGCATCCAAGAGTATTTCACAATCAACCATCAATTACTCAATTCAAAGCACAACACAAGTATGAGCTTACCAATTCCAATGAGCTATTCAAGCTCCATAGCTTGCTCCAATGGTTGATCACTCACGGTTGGTCCAAATGTCTCAATCCTAGACATCACAAGGATCCAATCAATCATTCAACTCACTAATTGTTCAACATGCTAGAATACTAACCAATCCAAGCATGAATTTTCCAATATTATGAACAATTATCAAATGACTATCTAGGCTCATTTCCACCGATTAAATGACATTCCTAGCATTTTCCATAACATGCTTTAAGCTCCATTCTTCCTAGAACATAGCTAATTCAACTACATTTCATAAAAATCCCAATTTACTATTCACAAACCCTAACTCATGCAAATTTCAAGGAATCATGAGGTTCAAGGGTTAGAATCTTACCACCAATGGTCACACAACCAAGGATTGATGGCTCCTCAAGCTTCAATGGAGGTAGAAACTCTCAAAACCCCAATTTTCACCAAAGGGCCGAATTTTTGAGAGGTAATATCTCTCTCCACAATGCTCCCCACTCAAAACAAAGCTAGGATTATGAAAGAGGGGAAGAATCTAAGTGGTTTAAGCTTTTGAACGGATGAATTTGGTTGAGATTTGCTCTCTCTCCCTTTTCTCTTCCTCCCTTCTCCTTCTTCCTCTTTCTCCTTCTTTCTCCTTCTCTGGCTGCTCGACGAAATGGGGGTGGGAAATGGGGCTCATTTGGCTTTTAGTCACTTAACATAGGTTAAGTGACTTTAAGCGGGTATTGGTTCGTCTATCTATTCAACTCCAATAATTACCAAACTTTACCCAAAAGTCTGGAATATTATTCTAGGAATATTACTATTTTTATTTTTATATTTTGGGCACTTTCACCAGTACCCATTTATACCCCTTAATTTTCACTGAGTACACTTTCTAACTCCAAAGTGACTCAGATTCATTTAATTAAGCCTTATACTTAATTTCACTCACTAAAACATGTTTAATTAATTAATTACACTTGATTTACTAATTAATTAAGATGGGCTATTATAAATTCCATAGACTTGAACTTATTCTCAATTCCTAAGAATGAGGAATCCATTTGTCATGCACAGACTGATCAAAAGGTCTTTGATAGGTTGTAACTTGGCCTGGTTTGGGGGTGAGAATCATTTGGTCGGAAGCTTTATTGGAAAGATTGAAATACTGATTTTAACAATACTTCCTTCTCTTCTTCATTATGCCTCATTTTACAAACTTGGGATTCTTTTCCTTCATTTGCTACCTTTTTCTTTCCTTGTTTGCAGATGTTTTCTTTCTTTTCTCTTTTGAGCTGCAATCCTTTTTCTTTTCCTTGTTCCACTACTTAACTTTTCCTTTTGAGAAGTACTTTGATTTTTCTTCTTTTGTTCAGCGTTCAATCTCTCAAGGTGTGTCAAGAAGAACAGGATTAAGTAATTTTCATCAGGTTGAAATGAACTGGTTTAAGGCTCAAAGGGGCTTAACAATGGAAATTCTTATGGGTAGGCTATTTGGCTCTAAGTTAATAAGAATAAAAATGCCCTTATCATTTTAGTTATGCATGACAAGCCAAAGAAACAGTTCAAGTTCTAGAATCTACTACAGTGAGGCCTCTCTAAAATAAAATTCCGTTTAGGCTCAAATCCTCACAGTTAAAATCCAAACTAGAATCTCAATTCATTGTTTCACATCAAGCATTATCAAACATTTTAGCAAAACAGTTATAAAAACGAGTAGTCATCATTCTCAGATTAAAACAAGTAATTGCTCACAGTTATAATGCTTCATCCAACTCAATCTAATTACTTACTGAGTAAGCTCAGAACATTCTGGAACTGCTTGTTTAGGAATAATCTAAATTTTATTTTTTTTCTTTTCTTAAAATAAAAATAAAAATTGAATCTAACTCAAAACAGCAAATAAAATAAAAAATAAAAATAAAAATTGAAGGTTAAAATATCTCCCTTTTTTAGAAAATTTTCTGTTTAGACCGTTCTTTCTGTGGTGTAGTTCTGCAGTTCTTAACAGGTCTCGCATACAGCATGCCATGCGAAAATTCTCAGATTAGAATGTTGCTGTCCTCAGCAACAACTATACTAGTCGGAAAGTAATTAAGTGCATAATCATCAGCAGTCCTCCATAGCAGCATCATCATCCTCATCATCAGCAACAACATCATCCGGAACGGCCTGTGATGTTGCCTCTGCTGGAGATGGAGGTGGTTGAAACTGTGGTCTGAAACTCGCAGTGTCAATCCCGCGATCACTGCATAGCCTCTCCATCATCTCCCTCAGGTACCTCTGCTCGATCCTCATCTCTTGTATCTGAAGCATAAGGGAATCTGCAGGAGGTGCAGCTACGGGTTCTTCATCATGCTCAGGTGCAGGTGGTGATGCTGGAGGTGCTCCACCTGCTGCACGGGCTGCCTTCCAAAGAGCATTCCGACTAGATTTTGCGCTCATAGTAGCAAAATTTGTCTGTGTGAGCTCTGTTTTAACCTGCACATCACGGGGCTCATCATCAGGAATCTCCACTCCAGCCGCTTGACAGAGCTTCTGTATCAAAGAACTGTGAGCAAGGTGGATCTCAGCCTTCTTCTGAGTGATGATGTATACTATTCTGTCAGACAAAGTATCAGCAATATGGAGATTTTCTGTACCCATAAGGGTATATAACAGCACTGCTCTCTCAACATTGACATCACTTAAATTAGTAGATGCAATGATTGTGGAATTGATGAAAGTGTGCCAGAACATTGCTTCTGGAGTTAGATCCTCCCTTTTCAACTTTTCTGGCACTTGTGGCTGCCCACTCTTTGATTTCCACTTAGAATGAGGATGAGTGATAGCAGCTCGGACTCTCTCTGCAATTTCAGGCATGTCTTCCCAGTACAGATCTTTTTCAGCAGTAGGTTGCAATCTATTAAATGTCTGTATAGAGTGGCAGGGCTTGCTACGGTCATATGTGGTCCCCAGGAATTGCTCTATTGCTTCAGAGGAGAAAGAGATCTCATGTCCTCTCACCCAGCTCTTCCTAGTTTCATCCACTGTCTCTTGGTCAGCATTGGCACAAAATTCTTTCAGAATTGTGCTGGAGCTTGGTGCAGCAAATCCCACTAAATTCCCCCATTTTCTCCTCTTCACTGTTCGTTTCACTGGGCAATCATCATGTAGGAAGGAACTGATTTGCCTTTCTGGTATGATTTTCTTGGGGCCAAACCATTTGTAAAACCTGTCTTGAGCCTCATGTGATAAGAACCTGATACTATCAAAAACAGATGAAGAAGAGGTCCGAGCCCTTTTTGTGCCAGCAACACGACTTGCTCCAGTTTTCTTGCCAGAACTAGTTCCTTTTGTGGTGATCTGCTTGCCTTTCTTTCCCTGCACTCAGAAAAGTAACTCAAAAACAAGGAAACTCATGCATGTCAGGATTTAACAATGAAAAGCAGTCATGAAATTCCCAGAATTATTTTCCACAATGGTTCTTTTGGTATCTTTGATCATCAGAATACTTATCCAAAATAGAAGTGCACTGTATCAATAGAGTATGCTAAAAAAAAAATTATTACATACTTACACAGAATATCATAAGCATGGCCTGTAATTTCAACATTTGAATTCCAATGATCATCAATCAGACTTAAAGCATTGCTGACATGAATATTATCAAACTACTGAAATAGTCTAATATAACCCAATTTAGCTTTTAGTGCACTCATTATCAGGCCAACTCAGATACAAAACGTGATGCTCCCAATTTCAGATTTTTCTTGGCAATGAAAACAACACAAGTAATATGAAATCTCTCAATGAACTTGGGCTTAGCATTGATGAAGGAATCCCACGTAAGATATTCAATGTGGTTAAAAAAATCATGCGCTTTCCATTCATGACATTACCTCACCTGGGTCGGGCAACGCATTGTCGTTTTTTCATTTATAGGGAAGGCTGCTATAAATGGAGGTGTCCGTTAGCTTTTAATTGTTTCTGCTATTAGTAACGCACAAAACCAGAAATAATGAAAAGTACAGGGACCAAAAAGCAAATAACTCGCTCTGTTTCCATTTCCAAACTCCAAAGGCTAACAAAACAAATGGGTTTTAGAATTGCAAAGAGAAAGTTGCTGGGAAAATCCAAACTGGGAAAGCCTTTGAGTTTGAAGTGACTCACCGAGTCATTAACTCGTTAACTTTTTAATAAGATTTCGGACAAGTTGAGGTTTTTTTTTTTTTTTTTTAATTAAGGTTTTAAAAACCATTGTTTGACTCAAAAAGCAGAGAAGGTTGTATAGGGTGGGGACTGGAGAATAGGGAGTGAGGTTGTGATGGTGAAGTAGATCTGAAAGGTGAAGAAATTCAAGTAGCTAGTGCCCAAAGTTTTCATCTTTGAATCAAAGGGATATCAAATGATTTAAGGTTTGGTTTAACTGTCTCCTGACACATTCAGAAAATGCCGCATCATTCCTTCCACAAGCTTGTTCTTCCCTCTACTCTCCAAGCCAGGCAACTGGTACCTTAATTTTCTCCCCCTTTTCTCTTTCAATATATCTTTTTCTTTGCAATTTTTTTTTTTTTTTTTTTGGTTTTACACTTGAATTTTTTATACTTTTTTTGAGTTGAAATTCTTGGGTTTATCAGAAATTTGAATAAGAGTGAAAGAAAAAAGTAGAGAATGTTTATGGGTTTTCTTTTTCTTCACCCCACCACCCTTAAACCTTGTCACTCTTTCATCAAGTTTTTGTACTCCTTTATTCTGCTAAGGTTGGGAGGGAAAGTGTGGGTGATCATGGTTCGTCTCAAAAGATTTTTTATTGGAAAAAAAATTGCTTCTAACTTCTAAGAATGTCTCTTTGGTGGAGTCCTGAGTTCTGATCCTGAACTCCTGGGTTTTGTTATGTTTATTTCATGACAGTCATGCTTTGAGTGGATATGAAGAAAAATCAGAAAATTTCTATTGGGGTCAAGGTCTTAGGATTTCAGAAGAGATACTTCCTTGGGTTGACTGAGCTCAAATTAGTCCTGAACTTAAAGTCAATAAAGTGTGGTTGGCTAATTTTATGTCTTTTTTTTTTTTTACCAGCGTGTGTGTACTCATATAAACTATTCAGTTTTCTCCATGTTCCTAGTTGAAAAACCTCCCATAAAATTGCCTGATTCCTTCTTCTTCTTTTTGTAGAAATTAAGATTCTGATGGAGGAAGTACTTGAAGTAAACCCATATCTATTCAATGCAATTATATTGTTATAATTAATATCAACCGATGTAATCTTTATTGAGTCTATCTCTGTATTTGGCATTTGAGCTTCACTGTTCACATTAGGTTAAGTGTTGTAGTGGATTTGGAAAGTTCCATTATTCTGAAGTTGGCATACTTAAGCTGGACTTGTTAAAACAAATTCAAAAGCATAGAATATTGCACTTTTGAAGTGAATAAATGTTTTTGTATATCTCCATATGTGAGGTCATCAATTTGATAACTCATTAGTGAAGCATTGTGATGTTTATCCAAAGTTGCCTTGAGTTGAGGGTTCTCTCTCTCTATTAAACACTGGGATACCACAGGTATTTGTCTTATTTTTTGTTGTTATGGTGCTCCAATGACTTTTGAGAATTAGTCTAGTTTTGGATCTTGTTAGGGATAAATGCAAGATAAATCCTAGTTGCAGTTTTTGTACACATGTTAAAACCATGTTTACTTATAATATAATCGCTGCATTATGTTTCTTGTGGGTGAGCAGTGGGCATTTTAAGAAGGGCTACGGTCAGCCTATTATCTTCATCAATTAAAGTTTGGTTCTTAGAGTTAAAAACATTATCATCATGGTGGAAAGCTCCTTCTGCAGTCTTGTATTGCAAGCATTTACCATTATTTGGAACCTAACTTGATTTGTGAATTGCAGAGGATTCCGGATAACTTTATGAGGAAATATGGGGGTGAGCTTTCTCCAGTTGCTACCCTCTCTGTTCCTGATGGTAGTATCTGGCGTGTAGGATTAAAAAAGGCAGACAACAAATTTTGTTTCCATGATGGTTGGCAAGAATTTGTTCAGCGCTATGCCATTGGTGTTGGATACTTGTTGGTATTCAGATATGAAGGAAAATCATCTTTCAATGTTCATATTTTTAATTTGGCTTCTTCTGAGGTGAACTATCAATCAGCAGTACGAAACAGTAATGAAGGGCCTTACTTTGCAAATCGTCTTAAAATTTTTGAAGAAATGGAAGATGAAGATTCCATTGAAATCTTGGATTTGTCACCTTCCCGCATTACTCCTGGTACATTGCAAAACAAAGTTTTTCCTGGATCAGTAGATAAATTAACACCTGCCAAGAGTTATACGCCTCCAGCATTGCATAATCTCTTTAACGGATCAAAACTTAATAGCATAAATTGGGGAGAGGATGGGAATGCCCTTTCTTCAAGAAGTGCCAATTCATTAGACAATCAGTTGACAAGAGATATAGGTGTTCAGTTTAATGCAGTTGAGTTTAAAAGGTCTACTGAAGAATTGAAGTTGCGCACATCTATCGAGGAAAGGGTTAAAAAAACTGTAAGAAAGAAGCGGAAATCAGGTATTACTAAGCTCTTATTACTCAGTTTTCTTTATAAATATGGTTACTTCAAATTTGAATTTTATGATCAATGCTATGTGTGGAAGTACAGATGGCCATGAACCCTCTGCTGAACATGAAGAGGAGGCAGAAATGCGCCTTAGATTTTATGAAAGTGCTTCTGCAAGAAAAAGAACTGTGACAGCAGAGGAAAGAGAAAGGGCCATCAATGCCGCAAAAGCATTTGAACCATCTAATCCTTTCTGCCGGGTTGTCCTGCGGCCCTCCTATTTATATAGAGGGTGCATAATGGTGAGCCTTTTAATTCAAGGTGATATACATTTTTATTCTTCTTTAACAAGTTCAAGTTGCATGCTAAACTCATCTTTCTGCTTTTCAGTATTTGCCATCTTGCTTTGCAGAAAAGCATTTGAATGGGGTTTCAGGATTTATAAAACTTCAAATCTCTGATGGGAGACAATGGCCTGTTCGCTGTCTTTATAGAGGAGGTAGAGCTAAGTTAAGCCAGGGATGGTTTGAATTTTCGTTAGAGAACAATTTAGGAGAAGGTGATGTATGTGTGTTTGAGCTTCTTAGAGGGAAGGATGTAGTGCTTCAAGTTACTGTATTTCGTGTCACTGAGGATGTGGGATTGTTGAGCACTCCTTTGCATCAGAACCAAAACGTGAGCCATGCTAAACTGTTGAACACTCCCTTGCACCATCACCTAACTTCAACTAAAATGGTTAGGAATTAGCAGCAGGTTCATTCCTGATAGCTCAAATGTATCAAGTAGCCCTTGCTTCTGTGTGATATTTATCTAGTTTCTTTCTTCTCGTGGAACTTAGATGCTCTTTATGTCCATAAATATTTCAGGATGACTTAAGTGGAACACAGTCATTATAGTTTTCATACATGTTTCTCTTTTTTTGTTCTTTTGTTTTTGACTTGAGTTGTAAATAGAGTGTTCAATCTAGCTTTATCAGAAACCAAGTCAATGCTTGTCCTGTTGTTGTTTATATCTTGGTTTTTAATGTTTATTTTTAGTTTGGGGTTATCTTTTATAGCTTCTCCTGCATGACGGCTTGATTCACTGTTTTTAATCAAGGTTTTTTTTTTTTTTTAAACAAATTATTCATTCGAAAGTTTTTTTTTTTTTTTTGGCATCTGTATGTAACCGGAAGTAGTTAAAAAATATATTTAAAGATGATCAAATAATAATGTGAATAATCAACTTGGATCACCCATAATCTAACTCGTGTTGTCATGAAAATAAGTAATGCAAATTCGACATTTTAAAGGACATGTTAATTATGTCATTGATAGTTTAGCAAATGCAAACAGTGGAAAATAGATTCTGCACTTTCTAAGGGACCTACGCTTTGACCAAACTCTATAGTTAGTGGTAGTGGGTGCCTTAAAAGTTGTTAACGTGCATTGCTTTTTGTATGGAAATTAATGTAGATGTGAAGGGATGGAAACTAATGTCACAGCTAGGAAAAACAGATGAAGGTGAATGTCTCCAATCAAGTTCTCTGGCATTGGCAATACTTTTTATTCTTTTCTATATATTAATGGATGCTTCCAATATCCAACAAATGAAGCTGGTAAACTTCAAAAAATTATTTATTTATTTGGAATAAAATAGAAGGTTCTGCATTTTATTAGCTAAGTACTTCCCTTAATAGGAGTAGAGAAACATATTCTCCTCTATTTTTCTTTTTGAGTTAATTCCACCTTAATTATTTCTTTGAGGCCTGGTATTCTCATTAACTTCGACTCTTTGAGTCAGTTATGTGACTAATCCGGAGTTTGTGGCGGATTAGGGATGAAGATATTTAAACCTCTCCCAAAGGTGGTATGTTGAGATCGAACCGAAGCTTTTTTTTTTTACTTACTCAACTCCCTTGCTACTAACTGAGTTATCACTACTTGGTATTTTCTCTTCTATTCTGTTGGGGCCGGTTCTCTAAACAAATGATAAAGCCAAACACAAATATATATATATATATATATATATATATATATATATATATATGACGAAGAACTTTTTTTTTTTTTGGTTAATATATATTTTCTTTTTTATCTTGTGTGCAACTTTTAATTTTTCCTGGTGAGTTGGTTGCTGAGAATCTTAAAAGATATAAACTTACATGTATGCATTTGGTTTTGTAGGAAAAGGAGAATGTATCAAAATAGAACAAAAGATAGTGTGTTTAAATTGGTTACTTTTGGTTTTTGTTGGGTCTCTATTTTATCTTGGATGGTAGACCCTCTCTGGCTTCATGGGTCCAGCTGTTCCTTTCTCTTGTCCTTTTGTGGAACATCATTTTAGCGTCTTTCTTTAGCCAAAGTGATCTTTTTCTTGTGCAAGAGAAAATTATATATATATTCCTGCATTTTTGGCTTTATGGGGATTCCTTTAAAAAAAAATTTAGCCTTAGGTGAAAGCAGACGTCAAAGGCTACATTGAAAAATGTTATGTTATTTTACAACTTGATAAATTGCACTGAATTCTTTACTGGCTTGAATGTTATGTTCTTTGCTCTCCTCTTCCTATAAGTTAAAAAAAAAAAAAAAAAAAAAAAATTTCTTAGCATTTCCTCATAGTAATTTAAAATAGTTTTAATTCATGGTAAGTTTAAGGAATTTGGGAAGGCACATAATTCCCATCTGGCAGTTTAGAACAATTCTTCTTCTTTTTAAAGGTTAGAACTGAATGATTGATGTAGTAATTGTGATGGTTGCACAAACTAAAAGCATATGAATTGGGTCATAGCTAATGGGAACCCAATTTACACAGTGGCCAGGCCAGCTTCTATGTTTGCCTTAGTGTACGTTAATCATGGATATCACTGTCCAATATTCACCCCAAAAAGAAGAAAAAGTTGTCTAAATGAAATAAAACCAAAGAAGTTGTAGTCAAAGAGAATTTGATGCCAAGTACTCAGAAAATAAAATATTCAGATATTTGAATGATGAAGAAAATGGCTTAATAAAGGTCGCTAGCAACCTTCACATCATAAAACTTGATGCCGTTAAAGTTTTTATCAATATACAGTAATCGTTTCAGTAAATTATGATAAAAACTGGGAATCAAACAAATTGAAACCTGAATTTTTCGGTGTTGTCTGCGAATTGCAATTATTTCATCAAAAATATGGGCAACTTTTTACTTAGTTATTAGCTATGTACAAAAATACAAAAGAAAGAACAACTTATGGCGGTTGAACTTTTCAGAAATTGCATTTCGTAATAAAGTTTTAACCAAGGTTCAGTTAAGTTCAATAAGAAAAAGTGGCGGAGCCACGCGAAATAATCAGGTAGTGCCAAAAAAAAATTAATAACCAAATTTTTATTATTTTTCTTGTTCGGCCAAGTAATCAATTAAATACTAGAAAGAAGAAAGAATATTATAATATAAAAAAAGAAAAGAGAACAAAAATTCAATTCTTAAAATAAGTAAAAAAAGAAATTATTAGACATAATTTGGTATCATTATCTTGATTTCTTAATAATTCTTTTACAAACTACAATTTACAATATTAAAAAATTCTTATTACCGACAAAGTGGTAGATAAGCTCATAGAAAATCTAAAGTTTCTTAAATTTTAATTTTTTGATGAAAAGTGGGAGCCTAGCCCAGAAACAAATAGGAAAATTAAGGAAACCAACACACAACAATATACTCACATGAATGCCACGTGTCCCATGAAATTGTCCATCTTCTCCTACCATCTACCCCGACAAACCCCCCATAGCATCACTTTTTTTTTTGAAACTGATTCTAATTATCTCTTTGAGGCGAATCAGAACTCTCGGTATCTCTACGGGTTCGACTCTTTGAGCCGTCTATGAGACTAATCCAGAATTCGAGTGCGAGTCTAAGGATTACAGTACTTATGTCCCTCCCCAAATGGTGTTGGTGGGATTCGGACTGAGGTCCTCTCCCACCACTCAGTCCTCATGCTACCAACTGAGCCACCGGGTTCACAGCACCATTCTTTCTCTTAGCTAACTACTCAAATTTTCTCAAAACTTATTATATCCCTTTTTATAACTCTCTGTAAAGTTCGAATCTTTAGCAAAAGAAGAACAAGACTTGAAAACCTTTCTCACAATCATTTTTTGAAACCAAGCCAGTGCCCAGGAAATTTCTTGTGTTTATCCCTACCAAGATTACAATGGACAGTGAATCATTTCTGAAAACCAAGCCACTGGCTCGTCTCAATATGGCTCCGCCGTTATGGTTAAGGTGACGTTAATGGTAAGGTTGATGGAATATATATATATATATATATATATAGGGAAAAGATCTGTTTATAAATTTTTGCAAATTACTTTATATATTCCCGAAAAATATATACTTTATATATTCCTAGAAAATATATACTTTATATATTTGGACTTTTCTAGTAGTCGAAGTACATAATGTAACCTAGTGTATTTTCGGGAGTATATAGTGTAGTTTGTAATAGTTTATAAACAAAAAGTTTGTAAATATAACCCTCCATATATATATATATATATATATATATATATATATATATATATATATATATATGGGGCAGGTTATATTTACAAACTTTTTTGTTTACAAACTACACTATGTAGGGCCGGTCCTACATTAATCACACAGTGTACGACCGGTCCTACATTAGTGTAATTGCAAAAAAAGTTTGTAAACGGATCATGTCCCTATATATATATAATGTTATACCTACTATCATTTTAGCTTTACTACTCTTAATACATGATTAGTTACCGTTAGATCAATTTGAAATTAACGGTTGAAAAAAGGAAAAATTAACTACCGTTAATTTTAAATTCACTACAAAAAAACTGGTATTTGGAGGCGGTTTAACTAAGGCGGTTACCCTTAAACCGCCTCCAATTGACACATAAAGGTTGTTCTCCCGGTGCTTAAATTGATTCGAGGCAGTTAACGTGAAATCACCTCCAAAAAGATACTAGAGTCGGTTAAAATAACCACCTCTAAATGTAGCAATTAGATGCGATTTTAATGTAACCGCCTCCAAAGCACATTTAGAAGTGGTTCATGGCCTGTTGGACAATGAGATTCAAAGACAGAGATCTCTTTGTTCAGCCGTTGGGTTGTCCTCAAATTTGATCGGTGTTCTTATCTTGTAATACTTTAATTTGACCGTTCAGATTCTTAAATTGAATCATATAGTGTTATATATAAATTTTCAAAAATGGTTGTTGCACACTAAAAAAAAATCATCTTACTTTCACTTTAAAGTCACACATTGGAAGACATTTGCTCCTTCTTCTCCATTCCCTTCTATATGAGAACTCACACTAACACACACCTGCACTTGAATACAAGTACACTATTATTTATAATCTTATATTATTCTTATTATATTATTTTTAAATAAGATAAGAAATATATTTTAATTTATACTTTTTTATCTTTATTTTTTTATTTAAACAAAATATAAAGGTAATTTATAAATATTGGGATGTAAATATTTATGGTATTTGGACTGCTTTTTTGAAGGCGGTCACACATTATTTCTCAGAATATATTTTGGAGGCGGTTAAAATAACTGTCTTAGATTAACATATTTGGAGGAGGTTATTTCAACGGTTTGTGAAAACCACCGCATTTTGCCTCCCTATGGTGGTAAATGAGGCGGTTCATGAACCGCTGACCCAAGTATTTAGAGGCGGTTTTAACCACCCCAAATTCCTAAAATAACTGCCTCTGTATACCAGATTTCTTGTAATGTTTAATTCAACGGTAACCAATTACGTGCCCGTTTGAATGAGCTTTTATTCCCTAAAAAGTTGCTTTTTTTAAAAATAAAAGTCCTTTTGAAAATTTTAGATGTTTGGATAACAACTTTTAAAAAAAGAAAAATTTAAAATAAAAATTAAGATGCTTCTTTTTTTATAGCCAGTAGTTGGTTGCTTTTGAAAAAAAGCAGAAATTAAAAGATAATGTAAATTTTTAAAATACAATTTTAACCTCATCCTATCATGCTTATTTTATCTCTCCTTATCTCTATTTTATCTCTCTATAATAGCCCTAACCTAATTAATTAGCAAATTGCATGTAATTAAATAATTAAGCATGTATTAGTGAGTAAAATTAAGAATAAGATTTAATTAAATGAATCTGAGTCACTTTGGAGTTAAAAAGTGTACTCAGTGAAAATTAAGGGGTATAAATGGGTACTGGCGAAAGTGCCCAAAATATAAAAATAAAAATAGTAATATTCCTAGAATAATATTCCAGACTTTTGGGTAAAGTTTGGTAATTAATGGAGTTGAATAGATAGATGAACCGATACCCGCTTTTTAACCACTTAACAAAGTTAAGTGGCATAAAGTAAAAAGCAACCAATTCCCCTCCCCATTTTCACGACACCAGCAGAAAGAAAAGAAGGAGAGAGAAGAAGAAGGAGAAAGAAGGAAGAGGAAAGGGAGAGAGAGAGAGAGAAAGTTAATCTCAACCAAATCCATCCGTTCAAAAGCCTAAACCACTTAGATTCTTCCCCTCTTTCATAATCCTAGCTTTGTTTTGAGTGAGAGTTATTGGGGAGAGAGATATCAACCCTCCAAAATTCGCCCCTTTTGGTGAGAGTTGGGGTTTTGGGGTGATTCTCTCCATTGAAGCTTGGGGAGCGCTCATTGCATCGTTGTGTGGTCATTGGTGGTAAGTTTCCACTACTTTGCACACTAAATCCCTAGATTTTTGCATGAGTTAGGGTTTGTGAATAGTGTATTAGGGTTTTCATATAAATGTGATTAAATTGGCTATGCTCTAGGAAGTTTGAGACTTAGTAGATGTTATGAAAAATGCTAGAAACGAGCTTAGTAGTCAAATGAGTAGGTTTGGAAAAATTACAAGAATATGACACTTGGTTATGAGTTTTCTTGCATTGTTGAACCATTGTTTGGTTGGTCATTGATTGTATCATTGTGTTGTCTAGGATTGAGGCAATTGGATCAACCTTAATTGACCAACCTTTGGAGCAAGCAATAGAGATGGATTAGTCCTTGAAATAGGTAAGTTCATCCTTGTGTTGTGGTATGAATAGGATAGCTTGGATTGATGATGATGAGTTATCCTTGAATGCAATATGTTAATTGCATTACCCTTGTATAGGTGTATGTTTGTAAAAGTTGATTGCTGAAACTGCTGGTGAAGAACAAAGGTCGACTGAAGCATTGAGGTAAGCCTTCGGACCTTGGGGGTAATTCCCTTGATTGTTCCACCAAGCCCTGAAAGGGTAGTGGTGATTATAGTGTATATAAATGCAATAAAATAGTGTAAAGCTTTGTTATACGTATGTATATGCATTTGGTGTGGCATAGGATGGTGTTTCCCTATGTTGGTATGTGGCATGACGATGCGTAAATCATACTTGGTAGTTAGCTGGCCAATAGGACTATTTGCATCTGAGTTTCCTTAGGACAGCTGGAGAGCTCGAGGGATTTCTCCTGGAGATGTTATTGCACTTTGCATGGATATGTATTTACTGCATTATTATTGTTATTGCTATTACACTGATATGGAACTGTGGGGTGGAGAGATGCTCCAAGGACCCCTGGTTTACTGGATATATTCGTATATCTCACCCCGTGTTGTGGGGACCCCCTTTCAGGTAAGGATACTGCAGGAGCCACCAGTGGCAAGTGGCCATATCTGGATTAGCATATGCATGAAGTGTTGCAATTTTGAGATTATACATGTTGTTTTGTAGCTCACATGTATAGAATTATAATTAATAGGCAATGATAGATTTATGATTTGTATATTGGAATGGACTTAGCCTATGCTCATGCCTTTGGTCATCTCTTTTGTTGATGGGAGCCAAGGGAATGATCATAGCGTTTTGTAAGCTAAGTTCCATGAGTTGTAATGAATATGTACTGTAAATGATGCCTACTTGAAATTCAATATATGCATGCTTTTATGTATTGAGTTATTGAATTGGTTGGGCTGAGAAATCATATTAGGTACCTAGTTCTAAATTGAGAATTGTTGAGAAAACAAGGATTATGCTGCCCAAATTTTAGTACAAGCCATGAGGAAAAGGGCATGTATGTCCCTTTAGATGTGTTTGTATTATGCAAGAACTAAGAACCAATTATGGAGAGGAATTTATATGATAGATTTGGACCGTGGTGTATGTATGGAAGTTGTAGATATTTTTCTTAGCTTTCCATAGAGACCAATATTGTGTGAATTGGACAAATACAACTCTAGTTAGAGGTAAAATACTAAGAATTGGTGAAACCTTCAGAGCTTTGGCGCACCTGGCGCCAAACTTGGCGCACCGCGCGCCATTTTGCTCGAAAGCTTCTGTTTCGTAGCGCAAATCGCGCCGGGATCACCAGCTGGCGCACCTGGCGCCAACCTTGGCGCCTCCAGCGCCATTTCGATCAGGAGCTTCTGTTTCGTTGGCGCCCGCCGCGCCACAGCTGGCGCCGGGATCAGCAGGATTCACGCGCTCGTTTCGTAGAAAACCCATAACTTGGGCTACAGTGCTCCGATTTGAGCGCGGTTTGAACCCACGCGTAGCTAACGAAGAGATCTACAATATAGTAGAAGTTGTGAAATAAATAAGAAGTAAATTAATGGTTTAAAAATGGAATAAGAACATGATGTTAAACTAGGTTTATCTGATTCCGCAAGGTAATATGGTTATGATCACGCAATTGGATATTTTAAATTCGGCATCGTCTTAAAAAGAAAAATTTATCCGGATTTTTAATTGAGCCAATGTGATTGTAACTGCGCTTAATATCATAATGCGATGTTAACAAACCGGTTCTAGAACAGGGTGTTACACTCTCCTTTATTGTAATTTTATATATAAAAAGTACTTTTTTATTTTAACATCCAAACAAGTTTTTTTTTGTAAAAGTGAATTTCAAATCATACATCCAAACATAAAATAACTTTACCTTTTAAAAAAAATTATTTTAAAAAAAGCAATGCATAAAAAGTCATTTTTTTAAAAGCTCATCCAAACGGACCCTAAGTAATAAGATTAAAATGGTAATAAATATAACTGCTCCTATATATATATATATATATATATATATATATATATATGAGTTTCTCATTTCTGCAACGACATCAGATGAGAAATTTTACAGCAAGTATATTTATAGCAGGATCCACATGCACATCTTGACTTTCTATGTGTTACTACAAAATTTCTCATCTGTGATAATATAAGAAGTATATTTTCCATGAAATTTTCGGACCATGAGCATAAGTATTATTGCACTGCACATTCACCATCTTCCGGTGCTGTATTATTGTATGCATGAGTCTGTCATATTCAGTTTCCAAAAAACAGCAAATATATATATAGGGTCAATATACATGTATGACAAAAAAGAACAATCTTTGATAGAAACAAAGTGGTGTCAACATTTGCATTTCATTAAGAATGAAAAAAATTAAATAAAGTGTAATATGATAAATTTGTTTCCCACTAGGAAATGCCAAATTCTCGGGAGAAAACAAGAATAAATATTAACGAGTTCTATCAACAACAAAAAAGGAGCCAAGAGGATATATAGATTTAGAGAATATGAAAATTGGTTAATTTTATTTTTTCAAAATTGGCCTAAAAATGCATTAAATGATATCATTGTATACTTCCATCAAGAAAAATCAATTTATATTCACGAAGACCTTAACATAAACAAAGACCTTGAGTTAGAATTATATGTTAACAGTTTACAAAAAAAATAAAAAATAAATAAATTATATGTTAACACACTATAACGTGCTTTCATCATTGCAAAGGTGGATGATTAAGTGTGACATGCAGACCAATCAATGACCTGGTTTCATATTTTCCCCTAGTTATTACATTTTCCACATCTCTCGTATGATCTTCCAATGTCAGATTGCATGAATTTTGCTTTTGGTTATTAGTTTCTTTTCTTCCTTTGTTTTTGCTTTCTTGTATTAAAAAATTAATAATATATAAATCTGTGTTTTAAAAGCTTACACAAATATGTCTTTAGTTTCTTATTTGTTGTTTTATTCACTATTTAACATAAATTTAAGGAAATACAATAATTAACTCTTAATTGGGAACATTTAATAATTCGCAATTTTATTTTTTATAATATCAATTAAAGAAAAATACAAGTAACAATCCAATGAGCTGAAAGTGATAAAATTCTACTATATATAGTAGGGTTTTGTACTTTGAAACTTAAAACGCAAGTGACTATTACTATTTCTGTGTGTGTGTACCAATTCTATTTCAATCTATGTTCTCTGTTACATCGATCCCCAAGACAGAGAGTTTCATACCCAAATACTATAATTTTACGAGGAAACAACCAAGGAAGGCCTAAACACCAAGGGCAAGGTGATTGTTTTGTTGATATTGTTATCCCATTGATCTCATGCTACAATTAATGTTCTTTTCTAGTGAAAATTATTTTTGTGTTTTCTTGGATACTGAGAACTGGACCAAAAGCAGGACTTTTAACATTATCACTTCTCTTTAATGGTCATGATTTTGGTCTAACCATACATACATATGGACGTGGCTTTTATTGCCATAACTCATAGTTGTTTATACTTTGTATCATTTCATGCATGTCTTTGTCTACTCAAAATCCTAAGCCATTAAGTTAATGGAACCTTTCACTTTGGTCTGTTTCTAACCAATATAAAACTTCAATAGGGACCATGAGCACAAATTATTCATGCACAGCACTTGCAGCATCTTCTGGCGTTGAATTATATGCTTTTCTGTCACAATCATTTCCAAAAACAGAAAAATAATAATTAAAAAAAAAAATCACAAACTCAGGTTTACCAATTCCAGAAAAGAGTAATAAGACTTAGTCCAAAAATAGGATATCTGTCCATATTCTAATGATAACAAAAATGCCAAGGTTGCACATGATCCTAGTGGAAATGGCTAACCGTCTTGCATGCCATGGTTTCATGTTCAATATTCATTATAGAGGCTAGAGGGTGCTATTTAGTCAGAGCATACACCTTCCTCCACTATCTAGACCTTACTCTTCAGTTCTCTCTAATTTCACTGAGAAAATACTACAAGTTTGAAGTAAGGTGAGGACAAAGATGATGCTCAAGCTCATTGTATCTCTCTATCTCTCTCTCTCTCTCTCCCTCTCTCACAGCTCATTTTGTCCCTTACTTTGTAAATGCCAAAAAAAAGAAAAAAAACTGTCATTTATAATGTAGCTTTGTTTTGTACACAAGGTCTTCAACAGCTTCCTGATCAAGTTTTTTTTCTTGCTATCATACTTGGAATCATATTGCTAGGATGCTGGATGCTTAGCTTTTTATCTGTTTTTGTGTATGTTTGTGATTTATTTTCTAGCTGATGTTACACATTCCTGAGATTGAAGGAGCTGGTGATGTGTGTTTTTATTTGGCTGGAATTTGACTTGATCTACATATGGACTTTCACGATGCCTTGTACCTGAAAAATGATAAGGAAATATGCCTTCTAATCATAAATTTGGATATAAGTTTTTAACTTATTAGCGAAGAAAAGAGATAATCAGCAACACAAACATAAAGTGATAAAGACACATGTCCCAACTTTGCACCACCCAGCACTGCTTCCCCTCTCTCCCCATCAATCCCATCTTTTGGTTTAAGGTTGTCTCCATTCTTGCTTCATTGACTAAGTTTTGTGAGCAACTTTAGATTTTGTTGTCTTTCCTAGTTGACCAATGTTTTTTCTCTTTCTTTTTTTTTTCTATGGGACTAACATTCTTTTCGATGAATAAAAAATAAAAGTAAAAGTAAACTAAATATATAAATAGAATGCATGGTCCTTTTATTAGAAATAGATTCAGGACAGTGAACGATTTATTTGGACATTTGTTGGTTTTGAATATCTAGAAGGGTGTTGAATTTTCAGGACTTTCTATAATTTGGATATTGGAATTTATGGAGAACAGAATGATTATTGCAGCCAAGAAGTACCCTGACTTCTTCAAAGTCTTCCTTCCAGTGCGCAGCTCTGAAAGAATGGTATTTTGTCAACTATAGTTTCTACAATCTAGATTTACATGAAGATATAACATTGCTGTCCTTAGACTAATATTTAGAACATTGCAAATAAGAATTAACTATATTGCTTTCGAAGTGGACCAGACAAATGCTGTTGTTGACTTCAAATCATTACCAAAGTATTACAATATACCTTTTAAGTAACATTTATCTTATTCTTAGTGAGTCATAAGAAGCTCACATTTTTTTATTAAAAAAAATTAAATTGTTGCAGCTTATCCCAAATGCTTTTGTGAAGTTGACATACTTACCTGAGGATGTCATCCTTAAAAATCGTAGTGGGAGAGTTTGGCATGTCAAAACACGTATCATTGGTGGCCAATTATATTTTGATGATGGTTGGAAGCAGTTCCAAGGAGAAAATTCTCTAGAGGTTGCAGACTTTCTTATTTTTACATATGATGGAAGCAATGTGATCAAGGTTAAGATCCTTGAACAATCAGGGTGTGAAAAGATAGAGGTAGAGAAGGAGGGAGAACATAGAAAAGAAACGGATTGTGTGAGGGAGTTGATTGAGAAGGAGATAGAAGAGAAAGTAGAAGAAAAATGTGAGGAGATAATTATACCAGAGGAGGAACATGAAGAAGAGGATTTTGTGATGGAGGAGGAGGAAGAAGAACAAGAACAGGAACAAGATGAAGATGATAATGAGGATGACTATGATGATGAGGAGGAGGATGACGATGATGACGATGACGATGAAGAGTACATAGAGATGGAAGAAGAGAATGAAATAGAATACAGTGGAAACATGCGTGCACAATGTCACTGTAGAACCAGCAAACACCTTGTTATCCGCAAAGGTAAACTTTAACTTCATACTGAAAACTAATTTTGTTTATTTCATTTCAGTTTGTAGTGTTGCATGAGTCTGCCTTTACCTGCTTATTTATTTGGTTTAGAGAGGACTGTAAGAAGGTCTGCCACCAGAGGTGAATATCTTGATCTTGAAGATTATGGAATTGATGCAGAAATGTTTATTCAGCAGGACAATCCATACTTTGTTGCAAAACAAATTAAAACCAGACCCAACGAATTGGTTAGAATTATTTACCTGTTCTGTTCTAGTTCTATCCTTTTGTCTTTTCTAACCCATATAAATATTGGCATTTTGGACAATGGAGCATAGTTAGATGAGTTGAGTATGTTCATTTGCTTAAGCCTAGGTGGAGGAATTAGTACTTTTCACCACCTTCAACTTCTCATTGCTGATTAATATTCCTTTGCACTTCAAGCCCTTTTAATCTCTCCATATTATTATGTCCATATTAAAAATGTTAATTGAGTGATTATCCTTCTCTTACCCTAAATAAGTCAAGTAGTTGCAATTTATTATATTTTACTTTAGTCTTTAAGCTACGATGACTATTATTGTCTTAACAAATGCTATTACTCTTCCATCTACTGTATTTTTCACTTATGGCATCACCCTTTGCTATTGCAGCATATTCCAAGAATGATCATTAAAGACTTTTTCCTTAGCTTTCCAAAAAGGGTTACCCTTTCATGTTGCCAATGCAAGGTATAACTCTAAAATATTTAACTACCACTTTTAACAACTATGCAAGGGACATTCAATTATTTTGTGTTGTCTTGAGAATTTGAAAGTATAGTTGTGTTCCTTCTTCTCATCTGCTAATATATTTTTTTACTTACGGGATGCATCTTTGTTATTACAGGATATTCAAATAAACGAAGTAAGAAACTATCATCTCAGCTTGCCAGGACAGACACCAATCCGCCAAAAAAATACAGAAGGGATAGGAGAAGTATGCACATGGAAAGATGGTCGAGTATGTATCCTAGGGTGGGCAAGTTTTTGCAGAAAGAACAGGATCAAAGAAAATGATATATGCATATGTGAAATTGTGTTGGGGGAAGACCAAAAAGTTGAAATGTTAAGGGTGCATGCAAGTTGCGACAGGAAGGGATCAACACACTAGGCAACAATACTACCAATTATGTGGACTTGGAACTTGCTTATTATTAATTACATGCTGTAAAATATTTATATGAACTAATTTCTATAATTTTCTTATGAAATGGTTTCTGCCATGGCAATGATGACGATATTTATCTAATGCTTCATTGCACAATCATTTACATTATACTATTCCACCGCTTAACAAATTTGATGTTGAACTGAATTGCAAGTGTTTAGGGAGCGAGACTAAAATTACAGTAGTTGAACTTAGCAATTATGTTATTCAGATACAGTCTAAATCTCAAAACTAACAAGTAAGCAGAAAAAACATGTTTCAAAATTCAAATGAGTGAACTTAATTAGCTAGCAGATGGGAGTCAATTTTTTTGTTTTTTTCCTTGGCCAGCATCAAAAAGTTGCATGCCATAAAAACAAGAAGCTATCATATTTGCTTTTCAACCAACCACACCCTTCTTACCTTATCCATTTCTTCCTAGTAGTCCCAATACAAAGTCTCTTCCTTGCTACAAACCTTTTTACTTCAACAACCACAGGCTATTATTGGAAAGCCCTTCCAGCTCTACCTAAAAAAGGTTACTACTCATAGCACACATACCAATGTTATTTGATTTGTTTCTATCTTCCTTCTTTACCAGCAATTTTCTACACCATCAAGTGTGTTTAACTACTTTATATATTTTCTCCTCATTTCAGAGAACAATGGCAACAGGCTCAGCAACAATGTCTCCTGCTACAATCACTGTTGTAGGCAGTGCCACCGTTGGAAGGTCAAGCAGGAGGAAGAATAATGTGCATTACATAACAGGGCTCAATTCTTTTGGTGGGTTGAAGGCTCAGAACAGTGTCACCTCATTAGGCCTTCCTGTATGCACTGAGCAATCCTTTGCAAAAGTGGTGAGCTCCTTGAAATCTCCATTGCAGGGAAAGGGAAGAAGTGGAGGAGCTGCTTCTTCAACATGTAATGCTGCAGGCGAAATTTTCCAAATTGCAGCCATTATGAATGGGCTTGTTCTTGTTGGGGTTGCTGTAGGATTTGTTCTTCTTCGAATTGAAGCATATGTGGAGGAGGCTGAGTGAGAATCTCATAAACTTCATTTGATTCATGTAATTTTATTTTCTTAATAAAAATGAAAATTGTATCTTTCATTTAGGTTATCTAAATCCTCTTATATGAATTTTTTATGGAGACAAAGAACTGTACACAATTTTTCTGATTTCTGGCATAAAAAGTTGGTGATATATGGAGATAAAGACAAAATATCCTCTTGGAGAACTTGGAAGATTACCCTATTGAGAGTTTGCTATAAATATGTAGTCTAAATAAGAAATCAATTTCAATTGGTTTTGGTATTATTATAATAACTAGGCAGACAACTGGACCTTATAATAATTTTATTCATATCCTTTCATTTTCTGAATATGGGTCACGGAGACAGTTACTCCATCTCCCTTAGAAGTGCGTCTTATGTAAATACCATCCATAAAGAAGAGAAAGAAAATGAGAAAATGAGAAATTTTGCAACAACAGATTAAAAGAAATACCTCTTTTAAGTGTTTTTTCTTTTTTTCTTTTTTGTTATCAATGCAACACACAAAACTAAACTGTCAGCTGATGGTGAATAAGAAACATCTCTTATAATTCATTGAAATTTAAGGGAGTTTATGATGTAATGAACAAGATCTTGAGATAGCATGCTTCTTACATTTATTGAAAGATCCTACCACAGAAGACAAATACCCTAATAGACACTAGACAGTTTTAAAACTGTACCAACATCATATAGCTGATAAATTTGTTAAAGATTTCCTGACAAGTTATAAAACCCAACAGATTGTTGGATACGACCTCCATGTAAACCTGGGCTAGTATAAAATACACTATAGCTTATTGCATTGCATGGCATAAAATCAGGTCTCTTATATACACTTGAGACCTTAAAAATGCATGCACCAGGCCTTTTTAACAAACTGTGGTCGATTGTTTGGCCTGCTTAAAACTTTCATTGGCATTAGCAGAGTCTGCACCTTTGCTTTGAAGTCTCTCATATTCCAACCGGTTTGTAATGGTGCATTTTCTAGCTAGTTTCAAGCAAACAATTCCTGCAAATATCAGAATTGCAGAAAGGATCCAACTGAATTGTAAATTGGCTAATCCTCTGGCCCGAAAATAAGCCTCTTTAGAGCCACAAGTAACTGCTCCAAGCATGTCATTGCCACTGGCTTTGGCCAAATTCATTACACACCCTTCAGGGACAAATGCAGGAACCCATAGCATAAACCCCATGTTTATAAACCAACACCCTTGGAAGATGACTGAAATAGAAAGTACAAGAGCCGCATTGAAATTGTTAGGGAAAATAGTTGCAGCCAGAGATGCTAGAAGTGTGACAAGCACTATAAGCTGCAACAACCAGTGGCAATGGCCTTCAAGTCCAACATGGTCTGTGGAGTGAAAATGGAGTAGGAAGAGCTCTTGACTAAACACTGAGGATGCAAGTATCCCAACAAATCCAGAGAAGAGATCAAGTGTATCAGTTAACTCAGTCGAGAGGGAGAAACCAGCAAACAAAGCAAGGTGTATGAACATAGTTGCATGCTCAAAGTGAACAAGCTTAAAAGCATAGTGGAAATGAGGAAAGTCTAGAACTTGCATGAAAATTGCGAGGATGGAAAAAGATAAAATGGAAACAAGCTCCAAGTGTTTAAGTCTAGACTTAGGGGTATTAAATTGGTACCAGAATCTTACAGTGAAGTTTGCAGGGCCTTTCACAAGGTAAGATCTAATGGTGTTGATCATGTGCCACAGGCCAAGAAGGGCAAGTGCTGATCCAGGAACTATGTGTCCTACAAAGGTGCCCATGGCAATGTTTTTTTCTTCAGAAGACAACCATTTTTTGAGTTAGGCTTCTTCATTTAAATATATGAAGCCATTGCAAACATGATGCGTGCACGAAATAAAGTACTTTATATGATATATGATTAGTCCAAACATTTCACTAAGTGCATGGTGCATGTGTTTCCACAAACTGAAAAGAGAACCTACTATGAGCAACATCCTGAAAGAAAAGGTTGAGGGATAGGTAGTTTTCTTCAAAACTCTATGCACTCTAATTGGAAATCCGCATCAGAGTTGGGAGGATAAGATATAACTCCACTATAAAAAACGCCAAATATAACAGGAATCAACAAATACAAACCTTCCTTTAATTGTGAAACTGAAAACTACTACTGGCGATAGTGGTTTTGGCTTTCTGCATTGAACCATACAAAGCAATATGAACCACATAATAAACTTATGTGGCGAGCGAGATGTTCCCACTCATTAAAATATTTTGATTCTCCATTACATAAACTTCATGTAAAAAGAAGCATATGCTAGCGAAAGCAACAAGATTCTTGGTATATTATTTTACCACCATAGTGATGTTGTTTTGTATTAATAATCCCGCGGCATGTGGACCACTCGGAAAAGTTAAAGTTCTCATTATAGACATATAAAATGATATTTCATATTGCAAATTATATAAATATTAACAAAGAAAAATAAGACATCTATCTATCTATATATATATATATATATATATATAAAGGAGAGTTCAATGTTGAAAACTTTGCTGATGTGTCATCTTCTCATCAATCTGAGCTTTGTGTTTACACTGTTTCATTTTGAATTTTTTCCTCCTTTAGAAACTTTTTTAATTAAAATAAAATATTTTTAAAATATTTTTTAATTAATTTTAATTAAAAACGTTATTTTCTTTTTGTGAAAAATGGTGAAGCTTTTATATCAGTTCACCTTTTCAATGCAATTAAATCTCATTACCTTCTCCTTGGAAAATGTTGGGCACATGCATCTATATATATTGTTAAACATTTTAAAATTGTAAAATACGAAACAAATAAAAAAATGTTTTATTGAGTTTTGATTTAATTGAGTTGTGGTGGCAGACACCTCATTCAATGCCCAACTCAGTTGTTTCATGTCAGACTTTAATGATGATTTCTAAATTTGAATTGAGAGGCTCTTTCCAAAATTTCAAATTCAAACTGATCATGATTTCTACATTGGAATGATCGGCTCTTTTAAAACAATATATGATTTCGATTTAAAATTTCAAAATATGATTTCGATTTCGTTTTTGAAATTTCATTTTTTAAATATTTCGATTTAATTTTTTAAATTCAAATTGTAATGGTGGCAGACAATTTGGTAAATTGGAAAAATTATTTCTTTTAAAAATCAAAAATTCCTTTTTTTAAATTCGAAAAAGAAAACAATTGTGGTGGCAGACAAGTCATTAAATGTCCCACTGTTGTTCACATTGGAATTGGTCAGCTGATTTAATTGCTTTTTACATTGGAATTACTCATCTGATCTAAAATTCGAATTTTGAATTTAAAATATGGATGGTGGGAAAAGATTTGGAAAGTTTTGGGTGGCATTCAGCTAATTCTATAAAAGGGAACGTTGTGAATTGTTTCTTTGAGAGAAATTCTTTCAGAGAAATATCCTGCTTCTTTTCTTCTTTTCCGTCTTCTTAAACAAAATGGTTTCAAGATAGGATTTTATAAAGGATCATAATACTGATCGTTTTTTTATTGTTTTCGTGGCTGTTGTTATGATTTTCGTTTTTTGTTGTTGTTGATACTTTGTCTTTGTATATCGTATTTCATGCTGTGTAGTTCTTGCCTGCATTTTTTTTTCGTTCGTATGTGTAGCGAATGTTGTATTATTATTATTTTTGTTTACTTTATAAACAAATTGCTATGAATTCGTTTTCATTTTTTGTATACTAATTCTCTTTTTTTTTCATTTTCCAGGGAAGAAGGTTTCATAATATTGTTACAGATATAATTTTTCAAGTTAAAGATGGAAGTGAACCATAATGTTACTAGCAGGCACCTACCTGATAGCAAGATATTAGAGATGAAACAAATCCAAAGGCTCCGGTAACTCTGGGAATGGCTTTGTTTATACTCATGTTTATTAGCAGAGAACATAATGATTTAGAATTTGTAAATTTATCTGATAATGTAAATGACATTCCTAACGTGCACGTTTTTGTGGTTAAATTATCCTTTGTCTTGGAAGGGAACTGATAAAATTAAAGTCATAATGCTCAAAGCATGCAACAAGAAGGAAGTGAAGTGGAGTGGAAAAGCCTTCAAGAAACTGAAAAACCTTAAAATTCTGATTATTGAAGAGGCAATCTTTTCTACAGGCGCCCAACATCTACTAAATAATTTGAGAGTGCTAGATTGGAGTTATTATCCATCGCAGTTTTTACCATCTGATTTTAGTCCCAAAGAACTCGAGATACTCAATATGTCCAATAGTTGCCTTAAATTCCTCCAACCACTGAAGGCATGTATCAGTTTCAAAGTTTTTATTGTTAATATATTTTCCTCTTAAAAGTTCATAACTTAGCGTCATTTGTTGTTATTTTGCAGAGGTTTGAGACCTTGTTTTCAATAATGCTTGAAGGTTGCAAGTTCTTAACTGAACTACCAAGCCTATGTGAAGTAACATTCTTGATGAATCTGACTCTTGATAAATGCACTAATTTAGTTAAAGTTCATGATTCAGTTGGGTTTCTTATAATCTCCACTCCTTGAATGTTACAAGATGCACCCACTTCTTAACAAATCCAAAGTTTCACTGACAAGGATTTCATGTTTATGCAATGCAGTTGTTTCCTACTCCAGTCAAGTCCAAAACATCGTGACCATAAAAGAACAGATGATGATATTTGAAAATGATGGTGTGAGAATTTAGCAATTCGCAGATCAATGAAGTGTCTTCTAAATGTCATCATAGTTAGTGTTAATGTTATCACACTTAACTGTTCTATATAGCAGAAAACAATATTTGTTATCCCATATATCTACCAATTAATTGACATTAGATGTGAATTCCAACAAATAAAACCAAGAAATGCTTATGTAAATGTGCTACACAAGTGGGTGGTGACTGGAGGTCATCATTAGAAATTTTGCTTCTCAGCTCTCAGTTTTAGATTGATAGATTTTGTATTAGAAAGTACTAAATTTGGATATGACTGTCATACTTCAAACGGTGCATTGTATTTTCTACTCTCCAATTTTTTCTTCCGAAAAATGGTGTTTCACAACCTTGCATTTGATAATGACATCAATGAATACAAAGGTGAAGATATTCATTTTGCAATAGATTTCAATTGCTACAAATGGAAATCCAAACAAATTTTTATATAATTTACATGAGAACGATAGCATGAGTTTAATGAAAATTTAATTTTTCCACTTTTAGAAACGTTTCAAATTTGAATTTTTTATTTCATAAGTGGAAAAAATTTTCAGCATTCATTATAAAATATTTCACTTTTTAGATTTGAATTTTAAAATTTGAACTTGATGTGTGGGAAAATAGGTCATCGTTTATTACAAATATAAAATTACACTACTTTATGCATTGGAAATTGAGTCTATTGATTTTGCTACGTTCAAGAAAAACTATAATAACAATGAAGCCACTTTAAAATATTTCCTGTTTAATAAGTTTCTAAATTCGAAATTTTAATTCAAATTTTTAATTCTATCACTTCTTGATGCATTGGAATTGGTTAAGTCTATTAATGATATTTATTATTATACCTAAAAAAAATTTATACATAGATAATTGTTAACCCTATTAATATCCCACTATTGAGCTTAATTAGTAAAAAACATAAAATTATTTTGTGTATAAAATTATATATTAAATAAAAAAATATTTAAAATTATAAAAACATATGCATAGTTGATAAAAACAAATTTAAATTTAAATTTAAATAAAAAAATGAGAAATGACATATTTATACTTTAAGAAGAAATAAATTAAAAATTTAAGTTAAAAAAGAATAAAAAAAAAAGGTATGCGTACAAGGATTTTTATTTAAAAATATCAACATAAACATTTTAAATATATAGGTATAATCAATATAAAAAATTATAAAATTAAAAGATTAAAAATTAATTTTTCAAAAAATATGTATCATTAGTAACCATTTTGTTATTAATTTTAAAATATTTTAAATTAAAATTGTTATTAATTCATTTTCGTGAAAATAGTGCAGCTTTTTATTATGGTTCAGATTTTAAATTAAATCATGTTTCTTATATAATTAAATTTAAGTCGCAAAAACTATAATATTTTTAATTAAAAATTTAATATGAAATTATTATTATTGTTTTTGTTTAAAAAAACTTTTTTTTACAAGTCTGTTTCAAATTGGAAACGTTAGAAATTGTAACACCCCGTATATATCCGGTAATGTCATCATACTATCGTATTTAAGCTGCGCTTAATTAAAAATGCGGAATATCTTTTTCTTTTCAATTATGAAGTCATTATCATTACCAACTTGCTTATTAATCAATTAATAAAACAGCCCGTATGCAATTGCAATAAAACAGCTAACTGAAATACCTCATTAAATAAAATAACATAATGTAAGGCTCTAGTCACGAAACTATAACACGTAGACCGGACCAACTATCAGTTTATACAACCAAACTCAAAAGTACTAACGACATAGTGGCATGGACAACTCTCATGCTCACCCAAATAAGGCAACAAAGCCCAACATAAGTCTCAACATCAACAACATATAATAGTGCGGAAAACATAAACAGCATCCAATCCATCATGCTAGCAAATAAGCAGTAATATCATAATCAGCTAAGCTATGGCCTCCTGCCGCCAGAGGCATCAGTCGCCATACTACCTAAACCTGAAATAAACATTCCCCAAACGTGGGGTGAGATCTTTAAACAAGAAATCTCAGTAAGTCAAGGGTTCCTCAAGGGTCTTCCACCCCAAGCTCACTTACATGTGCAATATAAGTTTAAAAGCAGTTCATCAATATCATTTCTGAAACAGTGTAATGCAGCAGATAATCATGTCATGTGTGTCAATTCTATTCTATTGGCCAGAGAAATGCAGGAATAACTATACGTCTATTACCCACAATTAGTGCAAGACGCCACTTGCATTCACCCCGGATCACCATATCGTATGACGCCACATACTCAGGCTTACCGTCAAGATGAAACAACACATGCATATTAAAAGCCATTACACATAAAGCTCAACAACATTTCAAATATTTAAAACATGTAACACAGCATGCATATAACCATACCCCCATGGGACATGGTGGAACCACAACATGGCTAAACCGAGGACACGAAAGCTTACCTTGCAAGCTAACACCCAAAGCCAAGAGTCCACAGCTCAAAGTCAAAACACAGCAGATTCACAATCTGTTATGGACCAACAATACATCAACAATCATACTCTACAAGTATACAACATAAAGACAACGCATTTTCATTACGTTTTACGTCTTAAGGCTTCTCACCAAGCCATAGGCCTTAATCACATGATTCTGACTTACATTAATTAATTACAGAAGTTCAACTTCCTCAAACTAGGGTCCACAAACACATAGATCAGTTCTGGATGAACAGTACGCTATTGTTCCTCGCAAACCCAGAATATCCGAATATTCCTCGGGGACATATCCGGATATGCAATATCCGGATATCTCACAGGCAATATCCGGATATCCAATATCCGGATTTCACTCTGGCAATATCCGGATATCCAGATTTCCAAATCCGGATATCAATATCTGGATATCCATATTCGGATATCAATATCCGGATATTCCACGTCAAATATCCGGATATTTCGCGACAGAATGCAGTTTCTGCATTTTGCGAAGATATCCCTCCAAGGTTCCATTTTTAACACTTCCAGAAGCTTAAACATGCATCTTAAGGTTCATATGACAGTTGGTTACTTGTTTAGCTCATTAAACATACCAAGACACCTCTTTTAATCATCAAAACACAAGATCAAGGTTGGTGACACTTACCAAGGTTCAAAACAGAGCAACAATGGCTCTTGGAGCTCACCACACTGCCTCTACAGGTCTAACCTTCAAGGCACACGAAAATGACAACACAAGCTAGGTTCTTTCTCATCAAAGGTTGACACTTTGAAGCTCACAAGCCAATAACAAGAGCTCTCACCAAAGGAACACCAACTCAGCCCCTCAACACCTCACTAACAACAACCACAACTCAGAAAGGAGCACTCACCCTCTTCACAAAGCTCACACACACTCAACCAAGTGTTTAGATGGTGAGACAAAGAAGAAAGATGAAGACTTTGCACAAAACAAGCATGGGAGGCTAAGGGAAGGTGGTGGCAGCAGCTGGCCTCCAAGTTACCCGTAGAGTGGCTGAAGAATCAGCCTAGGGTTTAGTGTCAAGCACTATATATTGGCGGTTAAGTCACTATCACACAATATTAGCTTTAATTGCTACGCTTAGCATTTTAATCCCAAACTTTGGATTCTTAACCTACTCAATTTTACAAGAATTATCATATTTTTCTTATAATTTTCGGAGCACCTTTCCAGTATGCGCTTTTCATAGACAGTACCAGTTTCTGGCACCAGTTCTCATTATTTTTACTTGAAACTCGTTTTACAAGTCTTACATATTATTCTAGTAACTATCATGCACTTATTATAATTTACTGGGATACTTTTTCGGTACGCATTTATACCGACTAGCAGAACCGGTATCTGCATTTTTCTTCCGAAAAGCGACTTTCAGCATTCTTACTCACTTACTATAATTATTAAAGCCTCATAATAATTAGTAGGGTCAATTATGGAATTATTTCCTAATTTCACATAATTAATTAATTAATTTCCTTAGTTAACGGCGTGGGTTCTTATACAGAAACTGACATTTAAAGTTTGAAATTTAACTCCATAATTCAATATGAAGGTAGACGGTTGCCTTCTTCGTATGTCTGACTTTTTGTATTGTAAAGTTGTTTTTACAAAATTATTTATATTTTAAAATAAATTTGAAATTTGGAAATAAACTAAATGAAAAATTATGTGAACAATTTTTGGTGGCACACAACTCATCAATGTCCCACTGCATTTTACATTGAAATTTCCAAATTAATAATAACTCAACTCTTCTAAATTTTGAATTTGAATTTTTAACTTTGTAATGATGGAAAAACTTTTGGAAAAATTTTTGTGGCAAACAACTAATTTAATGTCCCATTACTTTTTGTTGTTGTATATTATGAGTAAAAAATACCTCTACTTTTCTTTTGATGTATGTCCCACAATTTTTTTCAGTAATTGTTAGCCCTATTAATGTTGCATAAAAAAACATTAAAAAAAATTGTAAAATAATAAAATTATTTATATTGTAAAATAAATTCAAAATTTTAAAATAAATTAAATGAAAAATTATGTGAACAATTTATGGTGGCAGACAACTCATTCAATGTCCCACTGCATTCTACATTGGAATTTTCAAATTAATAATAACTCAACTCTTTTAAATTTTGAATTTATGTTTAAATTTGAATTTTGAATTTGAATTTTTAACTTTGTAATGGTGGGAAAACTTTTGAAAAAATATTTGTGGCAGACAACTCATTTAATGTCCCACAACTGTTCTTTTGTTGTATATTATGAGTAAAAAAGATCTCTACTTTTTTTTTGTTGTATATCCTACTATTTTTTGTATGGATAATTGTTAGCCCTATTAATGCTGCATAAAAGAAACAAAAACATTAAAAAAATATTGTAAAATAACAAAATTATTTATATTGAATTATAAATTCAAAATTTGAAAATAAATTAAATGAAAAATTATGTGAACTTGATATGTGGGAAAAGAGTTCAGCATTTAATATTTATGCACTTGGAAAAGATATATATAATAAATTTGAATTTAATATAAAATTATAAATTAAACAATAAATATTTAAAATTATAAAAATACATTTATAGTAGATAAAAATTATTTAAAATAACAAATTTAAATGAAAAAATAAGAAATGGCATAATTTATACTTTACAAAAAATAAATAAATTTTTTAATTTATACATGTATAACCAATTAAAAAAATATACATGTATTTTTTTAAAAAAAATATTTAACATAAGCATTTTAAATATACATGCATAACCAATTTAAAACATATATAAAAATCATAAATTAAAATAGAAAAAAATTATATATAAAAATATGTATAATTAATATAAAAAAATTTAAATTTTAAATTTAAATAAAAAATGACGTCGATCATTCTGTATAAAATTTTTTATTAAAATTAAGAACTATTAAAAGGAAAATTTTAATTTAGTACATAAGAAAGAAATTAAACTTTCATTTTTCTTATTACAAGAGTGTAATTAACACAAATACTTGCAAAAAATAATTATTTATATAAAATACTGACAGTTAGAGGTGAAAAACTGGGTTCGGCCCGAGGGCCGGCCCGCCAATAGATTTTTATAATTCAATTGAAAATTTATATTTCTTCTTTTATAATTAAATTACTAAATATGTTTACCAAAAAAAGAAATACTAAATCTGATTTCGATTTTTGTAAATACAAATTTGTGAAATTCCAAAGACTAACGACACTAATCCTTACCAAAAAAAAATTATTTATATAAAATGCTGACAGTTAGAGGTGAAAAATTGAGCTCGGCCCAGAGGGCCGGCCCGCCATTATATTTTTATAATTCAATTGAAATTTTATTCTTCTTCTTTTATAATTAAATTACTAAATCTGATTTCAATTTTTGTAAATATAAATTTGTGAAATTCCAAAGACTAACGACACTAATCCTTGCAAAAAAAAAAATTGTTTATTATTATTTAATAAATGTGATTGTAGTAAATGAAAGTTCATATCTGAGTTAAAATATAAAAATCTAGACGCAACTATAAAAACCTTTTACATGCTGATAGTTAGTGGTGGCAAACTGGACTCAGCCCGGAGGGCCGGCCCACCAATACATTTTTATAATTAAATTAAAATTTCATCCTTCTTCTTTTATAATTATATTCCTAAATCTGATTTTAATTTTTGTAAATACAAATTTGTAAAATTCCAAATACTAAAGACACAAATCCTTGCAAATAATAATTATTTATTATTATTTTTTAAATGTGATTGCAATAAATGAAAGTCTATCTCAAAGATTAGTATAGTTGCTTTGATTCTGTTTATATGCATTTGTTGCAATGTAAGCAAAAAATATGGCTCGTACATGCTTATTTGAATAAGTTGCATTCAAATCCCGTTCAAACAACATTTTTTTTGGTCCTTAAAAAAATTTAATCCAATATTTTTTTTTGCTGATACTATGACTTTTGGGTGTTAACCTATTAGTGTTACTTATTTAATAAGTTTTTGCCTTCTGTATCGTAGGCACAAGGAACGAAAATCACACAGGAAATGACATGTGTAAGTGTTGAACTCATCCCTCCAATGATTGCTACGAAATGACACTAAATGAATAGCATTTTCATATTATAGGTAAAAGTTGATCTTTTAAATCCATATTTGCTTGGTGTTATTGTTACCTTGATTTTGTTGATGAATGTTATAATTAGCAATGATTTGTATGCATTTTTTTTATATCCCTTCCTTATGTTAACATGGTGTATTATAACGTAATTATGATGTAATTGTATGCAAAATTAATTATCCCTCTGAGTAGCATATTTTTGTTTGTGGTTGATATTTGTAAAGTTCTGTGTCAATACTGTAACTTTTTTCACCTGAAATATAGAACAAAATAGCAATACAGTTTTTTGTAAGTATAAGATTTACAGTGCGATTAACCAACCACGGCGAACGACAAAAATATTAATCTTTTTTCCCCGTGCATCGCACGGGTAATATACTAGTTAGAATTACTATAACAACGAGCTTCTGTTGAATAAATGTACAACAATAAGATGTATAATTGTAGATGAAACAACAATGTTAAACATGGCTCAACAGAGCCATCTTTATTACATGAAGATACACTGACAAAAAGGTAAAAATATATCTCTAGCTAAATGGTGAAAACTTCCAATTTTGTTTGCCTAAAAAAAAGAGAAAACAAAAAGATGAATTATGCATTTGAGATACCTCTTGGCTAATTGGTGGTCAGCTATCGGGCATCCTTCCTTTAAATTCTAAAAGTAAATATCATTTTTGGTCCTCAGCAAATTTTACGATGCTCGTTTAAGTCCCTAGCAAATAAAAGGGTCCATCGTGGTTCCTAAGAAATTCAAAATAGACTCATTCAGTTGAAATCGTGGTCCCTCACAAATTAAAAAAAGACCTATATTAGTCCCTAAAAGGACTAAAATGGATCCATTTTGAATTTCTTAGGGACCACGATGGGCTTTTTTATTTGCTAGGGACTAAAGCGAGCATCATGAAATGGCTGAGGACCAAAAAGTGCATTTACTCAAATTCTAATTGTAGTTTACAACTTTATATTGAGGACTGAGAAAAAGTTTATTTACTGTACAAGTTTATAGAAGTTAGAACACCATTTCAAAATTAGACAGAGAAAACTACGGGACTGAAAAATGGCACGAACATGGGTATACAAAGCTTGAACTTCCATTTTCATACATATACATATATATATATATATATATATATATACATATATATATACATTTGGAAACTGATCCTGGTTACCTCTTTGAGGCGAATCAGAACCCCCTGGTATCCCCACGGGTTCGACTCTTTGAGCCGCCTATGGGACTAATCAAGAGTTCGGATGCGAGTCCAAGGATTACGGTACTTATGCCCCTCCCCAGATGGTATTGGTGGGATTCGAACCGAGGTCCTCTTCCACCACTCAGTCCCCATGCTACCAACTGAGCCACCACACTTGGGTTATATATATATATATATATATATGGGATTGGATATTGTCACTGTTAGATTGGTAGTAGCGATCCCACGGTCCTCATTGGTATCTTAAATAGCCCATCTCTATTCGTTTCTCTCTCCCCCTTCTCTCTCTTCTCCTCTCTCTCACTATACACTCTGTCGCCGCCGCCACTGCCCATAGCCTCTGTCCCGACGGCGCCGCCCGCCTCCATCGTGCCGCCGTCTTCCTCCATCGCGCAGCCTCCGTCGCGCCGCCAACGCTGCATCCAGCGGAGAGCTTGAATATTATCGCGGTTTAAGATTCGAGATTCGATTTACCATATTCGAGCTCTTGCGTGTGTGTCTGTCTCTTCTTTACCAAAAATTTAAAAATTGTGAATAATATAAAGAAACTATCTATTCAATGTGTATCAAATTTTAAATTTTTTTTACTCATCTCTCTAATTTTTAAAAATTTGATACACAATGATTTAAAAATTTATCTCTCTATTCACTGAGTCTGCAACATCTTTAAGATGGATCTGTCAATGAGTGATGAAGCGAGTTAAGTTAAAAGAGAAGAAAAACCCTCTATTCCTAAAAAGCAAAGGCAAAAAGATACAACGATGTATATGGAGAGTTGTTTCGTATTTAAAAGAAGTGCTTTAGAGTTGAAGGGTAGGCTTTGTTTGTTCAAAATGCAGCTGCGGCAGCGCGACGGAGGCTTGGCGGCGGTGCGACGGAGGCAGGCGGCGCCATCGGGACAGAGGCTATGGGCAGCGGCGGCGGCAAAGTTTATAGTGAGAGAGAGAAGGGAAGAGAGAGAAAGGAATAAAGAGGGGCTATTTAAGAGATCAATGAGGACCGTGGGATCGCTACTACCAATCTAACGGCGAGATTGATTGGTAGTAACATTGGTTGTAACTTTACTTGGTTGTCACAATATCCTGTCCTTATATATATATATATATATATATATATATATATATATATATATATATGGGAAGGATCCGTTTACAAACTTTTTTGAATTTTTTTTACAAATTACACTCCTGGGAGAACATAGTGTAGTTTGTAAGAGTTTGTAAACAAAAAAGTTTGTAAATATAATTTGCCCTATATATATATGGGCTTATCATTTCTCAAGCTGCTTGAGATAATTTTATCTCTGGCTACTAAATCATAACCGTACAAAGATGGATCAAATGGTGATAAAGGAAGAGAGAGAAAAAGGAAATAATAACCATTCAAAGGTGAATCAATTAATATAAGGAAATAAATAAACAAAACGACGTAGTTTTGGGATGATTGGAAATAAACTTATCATATATATATATATATATATATATATAGGGTTTAATGTATTTAATATTACAGAAAATAAAATTATCTCCTACACATATAAAAATATATGAACTCATTTTCTTTTTCTCTTCTCACTATAAGTTTATTTGGATGTCTGTTTAAAAAAAATGTAAAAAAACCTGTTGTTTTTTTTAAGCTAAACATTTTAGCTTTTAAAAAAACATAAGTCAAAAGTCAAATTTTTTTTTCAAAAACTCAATATTTTTTTAAGAATATAAATAACTCTAACTTTTATAAAAAATATTTTTAAAATAAACAAGACATAAAAATTGTGTTTTTTTTTTAAGGGGAAACAAACTGTGGATCTTAGTGCGTTTATCCCAAAGTGGTGAATTAGGGCCACATCCTTTTCGTACAAACTAAAATAATAAATGAATCAAGTGCGTCTTTTGAATTTTGAGGTTTTTTTTTTTTTTTTTGCAGTCTTTTAACAGATTCCAAAAACAATAATAATAATAACTGTTACAAAGCATGCGCTTAATTAAATATAGTATAAGAGTAAAACTAGTTTTAATAATGTCATTCAATCATCTGTTACCACATCATTTGACGAGTTTGAAAACACGAGATGGTCAAATTTATTGAATAATGTAACAAAAACACTATCATATAACAATATAAAAATCTTTATACAAAATTAAACTCATAATAAATACCAAGTTCGTCAATGTGAAAATAACAGATATACACACTCGAGCAAATAAAAATGCATAGAAGTTTTTAAAACCAAAATAAAAATGCAAGGTCGTTTGTCTGCATGGTTAATCGTACATGGATTAGTTCATAAATATGTGGGTTTCAAATTACCAGGCACTGAGACTTTATTACAAATAAAGCCCGAGGGTTGGCATTCCGTCGCTCCTAAAATACTCATTAAAAAAAGGAGCTAAAAATGAAAATATGCTTTGAACAAACATTAAAACTTCCTTATTCAATCAACCAGATTAAATGATAAGCTGATTTTCTCCTTATAAACTATGAACTATGAAGTAATATGCCACGTCAAGTGCTATCGGTAAGAACCCACACCGTTAATTTAGGAAAATAATTAATTAATTATGAAATTAATGAGACAATTCCATAATTGACCCTAATAATTATCAGAAGGCTTAAATAATCATGGTAAGTGATTAATAATGTTGAAAGTCGTTTTTCTGACGAGAAGTGCAGATATCGGTTCTGCCTCACGGTATAAATGCGTACCGATGAAGTACTCCGGAAAATTATGAAAAGTGTATATTACTAGAATAATATATAGACTAGTATAACAAGTTTCAAGTCAAAATAATGAGAATTGGTTTCAGAATTGATACCGGCTACGTAAAAGCGCGTACCGGCAAAGTGCTGCGAAAAATAAAATAAAAATATGAAAAATCCTAGAAAAATGGCTATGTTCAGAATCCCAATTTTGAGATTAGAATGCTAAGCGTAACTATTAGTGCTAATACAGTGTGTTTAAACTTAAGCAGGCTATATATATACTTATTTTGGCCCAAAACCCTAGGACATACTCTAATCCTGCTTTTCTGGAGCTTTGAGGCTGTCACCCTTGCCATCCTCTTCTTCCACCATAGAAGCCCTCAAGAGATCATTTTTCTTCCTAGTTTCCTCATTGAATCACCATAGATGTTGAGACAAGTCTTGTGAGGTTGAGAGCCACCTTGTTCTAAGTCTTTGCAGCCTCTAGGTTGAGTGTGTGATGGCTGACTTCACTGTTTTGTGGGGAAGGAGCCATTGTCTTGGCTTTTGGAGCTTCAAGGAGCTAACTTTGTGGAGAAAGAACCATTCTTGATCACCATTTTCGTGACTTTGTAAAGTCATATTGTTGGAGCTTCATAGAGAGCTCCAAGAGCACCTCTCTTTTCTGTTTTGGAGCTTGGGGTATGTTCCTCACCTTTGATCATGAGTTTCCTTGTTAAAGATCAAGTCTTGACATGTAAAATGAGTTAAATAGGTAACCAACATGAACATGAACCTAAGAGTGTATAAAAATGCATGCTTGGACGCTGAAATGGGTTAAAAATTGAACCTTGGAAGTGATATCTCGCGAAATGCAACAACTGCATTTTGTCGCGCAATATCCGGATATGGGGTTGGAGATATCCGGATATGGATATCCGGATATGATATCCGGATATGCCCCCGACAAATATCCGGATATTCTGAGAATTTCGAGACAGTGACTGTTCTGTTCATACAGAACTATATTTGGGGTTTATGGACCCTAGATTGGTTAGTTGAACCTCTGTAATAAATATTCTAAGTCAGAATCAATGGGATTATGGGCTTATGGCTTTGTGAGAAGCCTAATGGCATGAAACGTAAAAGGAAAACGTTGTCGTTATGTCTTGAACTATTAGGATACGAATATTGATGTGATTGTTGGTATAAACAGACTGTGAGAGTGTTGTTGTGGACCTTGGACTTGGTTGGACTCTTGAGTTGGATAGTTAACTTGCAAGGTAAGCTTTCGTGTCCTCGGTTTAGCCATTGTTGGTTCCACCATACCCCATGGGGGAATGATTTATATGCATGATGTGTTTTCATGTATTGATATTTAAAATGTTGTTGAGTTGTTATGTGCAAGTGTCTTATGATATGCATGTGTTGTTCCACCTAGACGGTAAGCCTGAGTATGTAGTAGACATACAATAGGGTGATTCTATGGGTAGGTGCAAGTGGTGTCTTGCACTGATTGTAGGTAATAGACGTATGTAAATTCTGCATTTCTCTGGCCAGTAGAATATTTTGACACACATATGACATGATTATCTGTAGCATTGCACTGATTTTGGAACTTATACTGTAAACTGCTTTTGAACTTATATTGCACATGTACGTGAGCTTGGGGTGGAGAAATCCTTGAGGACCCCTTGCCTTACTGAGATTTCTGTTTAGAGATCTCACCCCACGTTTGGGGCACATTTTCAGGTTCAGGTAACTCGGGGGTTGAGACCTCGGGCGGCAGGAGGCCAGAGCTGATGTGATATGCTTGTTGTTTATACTGTTATGCTTGGATGCTGACATGTCCTATATTTATTATTATGTTTTTGTTGTTGAGACTCTGTTGGGCTTTGTACCCTCATTTGGTGAGCATGGGGGTTGTCCATGCTACATTGACTTGACTTTGTTGTTTTAGATTCGAGTTGTTTAATGTATCAGGATCATGGTCCGGACTACGTGTTGTAGTTTCGTGACTTAGATACTCACTTATTTATATTATGAGGTTATTCAGTGTAGTTAGTTGTCTATTTGCGATTACATACAGGCAATGTTTTGAATAAGGATTAAGTAATCAACTTGGTAATTAATAATGACGTCATAATTGAAAAGAAAAAGTTAATTCCACATTTTAATTAAGCAACGCTTAATAAGATGACATGATAACAAACCGGGTATACACGGGGTGTTACACCATCCAAGCACATCATCCAGAGGCTCGTGGTAGCAGAGAACTCTATTCACATCATGGTAGCAGAAAACTCTATTCACATCAGAAGAACATGACTATACAAATAACTAGGACTGATGCAGTACAATACTGCATAAAGCCACTAGCGTCTATACTCAGATGAGAGTAATAATTTAACTACAAAACAGTGCAGAGACTGAGGTCATGAGCAGACATTGAAAAGCAATAAATATTTTGCTCATTTTTTGCATCTATTCACAACAATCTTCCTGTGTAATTCAATGTAATTCAATCATTAGCTATTATTTTCTAAAATCAAACGGAAACACCAACAAACATTATGTTAAGAATATGGTACAAAACTAACATTAAAAAATTATTAAAATAAAACAAAATTATAATCTTACAATAAAAAGAAATTAGCTAAGGAAAATTATACTTTTTCAAGAACTCCATTAACTTGTTCTTCATATGCAGGTAAATGTTTGCTCAATGACACAGCCCGTAGAATCAAGAATGCCAAGACGCTTGTGTCCAAGGTAGAATTTTTTTCTTCTTGAACAGCTCTTTCTCAATTCAATTTCAAGTAAATGAAAGCACAAGTTCACTTATCATCATTTCCCACCAGGTCATCAACATTCTCCATCGCCTCAATTAAAGATAGGTAGGTGCTGTCATCTGGAGTTATACCTTTACTTACCATTTCTCTGAGGAGCTCTTCAGCATGCTCACCTTCTCTGTTTTTACACAAGCCTTGAATAAGAGCATTGTAAGTGAGAATCGTAGGATCAAATCCTATATTCAGCATTTCATCACGAACTCTAAAAGCATCCTTCATATCACCTCTTTTACTGTAACCACTAATGAGTGTATTGTAACTAATATGATCAGGTTTGATCCCCCTTCTCTTCATCTCATCAAGAAGTTGCCGAGCTTCATCCACTTTCCCTTCCCTGCAGTATCCTTGCATCAAGGTATTATAAGTGATTTCATCAGGAATAACCTTCATGTTATCCATCTCTTTCAAGAGTTGAAATGCACGATCAATATTACCATTTGCACAGTGACCATCAATCAATGCATTAAACATTATGATATCTGGCAAAAAACCTTCTTGTTGAATCTTCTTAAACAAGTCATCAGCCTCCTTCATTCTATTCCTTTTACCAAGAACGTATACAAGTGACGTATATGTTACCAGTGTTGGCTGAATCCTTTTTGTCACCATTTCATCATAAAGGCTGAAGGCTTTCTTTGCATCCCCACATCTGCAATACCCATTAATCAATATGTTATATGTAACAGCATCGGGCTTCAACCCTTTTTCTTTCATTTCTTTTATCATATTATCAGCTTCTCCCATCTTTCCTTCCATAAACAGTGCATGAATAAACAAATTATAGGTGACCAGAGATGCCATTATGCCTTTACTTATCATCTCATCCCTGTAGGCAAAAGCCTTATCCAGATCCCCTTTATTGCAGTACCCATCAATAAACGCATTATATGTTACTACATTGGGAACCAAGCCAAATTCTAACATGTTACTAAGCAACCCAGATGCCTCCTCAAGCCTTCCTTCTTTACACATCCCAGTAATAAATGAATTATACGTGTAGTAATCTGGCTCAAGACCTTTATCTTTCATTGTTTGAAAGATCACACGAGCCTCTTGGAACTTCCCTCTTAAACAGTATCCATGTATAACAGTGTTATAAGTAACAACATTAGGCTTCACCCCCACAGCCTCCATATTCCCAATAAACTCTTTTGCCTTCTTCAACTTCCCTTCTTTACACAACACATTAACCATTATGTTAAAAGTGCACACACTGGATTTGATTTGCATCCTGAACATTTCTGCATACAGAACCCAAGCCTTCTGGGTTCCATTCAATTTCAAGAACAGACTCAACATCTGATTGCAAGTCTCAATCTTGGGCACAACACCCTTTTCCTTCATCAAGTAGAAACACTCCAAAGCCTCATTGGGTTTCTTGAGTTCACAGTAAGCCCTGACCAGAAGGTCAAAGACAATGCTAGACTTAGCATTGAAACGATCACGGGCAAGTGCCAATTCATCTAAAATCATTCTGTTGGTGGCAATGCCAGTGTGAATGAGCTGGTGTAAGAGGTCAAGAGAGGGTTTTGGGGATGGAAGGCGATAGAGGATGCAAATGGCGAGGCAACGTGTTGTCAGGTCAAGGCAATGAGGGTGATTGTGAAGGTGGGTTACAAGGTGAAGAGCAAGTTGAGGGTTTTGGTGAATGCTGGTTAGCACGGAAGAGACAAGTGAGGGTGTGAGGTGTGGGGCAACCTGTTTGATGAAATGCCACTGAGAAGATTCAATGGAATGTAACAAAGTGGCTTCAGTGATTGGTGGGGGAATGGAGAAAGACGGTGTTTGGGGTTGGGAGACACAAGAGGAATAGCAATAGGAATAAGAATAGGGATGGGAGAGAAATTTGAGGATTGGGCGTTTGGAATTGAAGATTTTAAGCAATTTCATAGTGAAATAATGAAAACTCAAAAGTCAAAACTCAATACTGAGAGAACAAAATGGAACTTTGTTTGTTTAACGCATGCGCCTGCGATTGTCAAGCACTGCGACGCCAAACTTGGGAATTTAAATGTTATCCCTGAACCTCTTTTTTTTTTCTTTTTCTTTTTTTGGTATCCTATCCTTGAACCTCTTTATCCAATCACGTCATGTCAAATGCTTAATAACTTTGAAAATTAATAAGTTTATTAAATCAAATTAAATTATTATATAATATATTACTAGATGGTAATATAAATTTTGCTTATGCTCGTGCACCAAAATTAAATTTATATTCATTGTATAAGAAAAGATATTATGCTCAGACTCAGACCAAAAAACAAATGTTAATTTTACAAGTTGCGTATCAGAAAAGTACGAATCGGAGTTCATCATCAAATTTGCAGTCTTCTTAGTTCTTTCTCTGATATTATACAACAATGAGGTTGGATATATGATTTTGTACCCTCATATATAACAATAATTAATGCTTTTAATTATAAGATGAGGTTATTTATATGAAACCATGCTATTATATATCCTCTCCAAAATTAATTCTTTAAAAATGTCATTCAATTTTAGATCATTTATTTAATAATTTTACTTAGTTTTTCTTTTTTTTTTACTTCGACATCTAATTATTAAGTTATCTTTCATGAAGAAAGACATTGTAACAATCAAGTTGTGTGACTACCAATCAATCTCACCGTTAGATCGATTATGTTGATCCAACGGTTATATTTATTTCTATCTTTGTATGGTTATGATTTCCCATATTTAAAGTGAAAGTATTAAATATGAAAAATCATAACCATACAAAGGTGGAAATAAATATAAAGTATTAAATTTGAAAAATCACAACCATACAAAGATGGAAATAAATATAACTGTTGGATCAACATAATCAATCAATCTCACCGTTAGATCGATTATGTTGATCCAACGGTTATATTTATTTCTATCTTTGTATGGTTATGATTCCCCATATTTAAAGTGAAAGTATTAAATATGAAAAATCATAACCATACAAAGGTGAAATAAATATAAAGTATTAAATTTGGAAAATCATAACCAAAAGATGAAAATAAATATAACCGTTGGATCAACATAATCAATCTAACGGTGAGATTGATTGGTAGTAACTTGGTAGTAACACAACTTGGTTGTTACTAGGGGTGTCAATATAGGTTTTGACACGCGGGTCGACCCGCGACACGACACGAAAATTCGTGTTCGGGTTGACCCGCAAAAAAATTCGTGTCGTGTTCGTGTTGATGTATTCGTGTTCGTGTCGACCTGTATTTTTTAAAAAAAATTATTTTTAATTTTTTATTATTATTTTTTAATTTTTTTTAATTTCGATCTATTTTTTTTTAATTTTTTTTGTCAATTACCATTTTGACCCCTATTTTGCGTGTTATTCGTGTCGTGTCGTGTCAACCCGCAAAAAATTCATATCGTGTCAGTGTTGAAGATTTTGACACGAATAAAAATTCGTGTCATGTTAGTGTTAATGTATTCGTGTCGTGTCGAATTTGTGTCGTGTCAACCCATTTTGACACCCCTAGTTGTTACAATATCCTTCTCCATCTTTCATATGATAAACTCTTCTAACTTGTTTATAGGTCCTTTTCTAACAATCCCATATTCTACAATTATTCTGCTGCTATGTATTTTAGATTTTCGTGTCTTCCTCTTCTCTTGTTACACTTGACATGTCTCCAATTGCATCAAAATGACTAGTTACTTAAACATGACCTCATAATCGACAATTATTCCGCTGCTGGGTATTTTAGGTTTTTGTGACTTCCTCTTCTCTTGTGATGCTTGTTAAGCTTGATATATCCCCCTGTTTATGTAATTGTTCGGATAAGCATTCTTGAGTTTTTGACAAACAAACAGTCCAAGTGTTCTTTGATCATAACGTGACAAGCATGTGATTAATCTGTCAAGTTTTTAAACCGAAGGTTAACGGAATGTGTGGTTTCAAGAAGTATTTTACACCATGTAAAACTCAGAATATAACTTGCACATGGACTTAAGTCAAAGGAGGTTTCTTTGACTTTTAGCATTTGAACTTTAATCTTTGGAATTTGCATTTATCATTTAACGTGACACAACAAAATTTTCTACACACACAACATTTTGTGAAGCCCACACTTTTTGAAAAAAAAAAAAAAAAAAAACTACAACACGCAAAACGAATCTCTATAAAATTACACAATCACTTTTCCTATAACATAACTCTTATAAAACCCTTAATCTTTACACTCTTATCATCACATTCAATTCTCGTTAGTAACTACATGCTTACTGCCGTTGTACATGCTTACTGCCGCCACTTTGTTGATAACTGCATGTTTGTATGGGAAGTGTTTTTGTTCCATTTGCAGTTGACGGAATCACTACCAAAGTCGTGCCAGGAAATGTTACTCGCCCAAAACGCATTACAAATTTCAAGGCAAACAATAACCCAAGAATTGAAGTAAAGAACGTCGAGGCTTAGGGACTTATTCAAGAAGAATAATTAGCACATAGTAGCTTCTATAATTCTGTAAATGAGCGAGTGATATTATGAAGTTTAAAAGGACAAGATAAGCGATATGATATCATATCAAAGTTCAACTGAGGTCAATTACAAAATTCTTGGTTCCCTTTTACCCTTCCATAAATAACAATTATCTTACAAATAATAGTATATTCTTGTTGTACCATAATCTCTCGTATTATTCATTCTCCCTTTTTCATCTAAAATACCAAGAATTCCTATCTGCAAAACAAGATATGCGATGCTATGATAAATCAAAGCCGCGACAAAACCTATTGCTGCCTCCATTTCAGGACATCTGCAAGACAATGTATTCAATCATTTACGGAAAAGATAATAAACTATTACTAGTCTGTATAAACTCAGAAGCAACAATATGTAATCTAATTACAATACAGTCGACTATTCTTCAACTTTCAACATCTTGAAATTTATATAATGAGAATAGTATAGAACCCACAATATATAAAGGCCAGAGTCCCAGACTCAAAGGTACACGGCAATGCCAATTGGCCACTCCTCCACAAACACAGACGCAATAAAAGGATATATATATATATATATATATATATAGTGCAGCAGCAAACAAAAATCATAGTCAGCAAAACCACAAGGGACCAGCAGTAAACCCCAAAAGAAGAGTGAAAAGTAGAAATTTGTGTATAGTTGATATTTTAGCTCTGTGGCAGAACTCATTTATCTAACTTAAAAGAGCATGAGAGGGAGCTGTTGACCACAAATGGAGAACCCCTGTGGTAAATAAATTTAGCATAAAAGACCTACAAAAATTCAGAGTAAATTGCATTAACTCATGTTTCTGAAACCTATGTTTATACCCCTCTAGTTTCATTGGAATTGATTTTTTTCAGCGGTGGAAGAGTCTTGAAAAGGAATTAAAACCAGAATCTGTGTTAGGGTGAAAAATCAAAATAGGGGAGATCAGTAAAGTTCAGGATAAATAACTCCCAAAAGAGGCTTGTTTACCACTAATCAACAAAGCATAACATAGAATGATTTGAGTGCATCAGCAGGACAGACTGACACTTAGTGTCACTATACTTGCATGACATGATAAGAAGCTTTGTCACAGAATCAGACTTCAAGTCTATCGAATATATTACACACTGTAAATTGACTACTAATGGCATACTTCAGCCGCCCTTGGAATCTCCAACAATAAACATCACACAATTTTCCAAAACTTAAAGTGATCACAATAATTTGATTTCATCCAATGAACCATCCTCAACCTTCAAGTTATTTAGACACACTGTTCTCTCAGCTTTGATTGGTGATTCTGAACCAAAAATGCCAAAATATACGAAAGAGCCATCCTATAAAGTTAACTAGTTTAGAGACACACTCACTCTATCTGCTTCAACCAGTAAGCCACAAACACCAGTTGGATTTGCATGTGCAGGCAATATTCCACTTATCCTAAAGTTCATAGGTCCAACTTTTTTTTTGGGTATAACTTGGAGGTATCCCCATTCAACCTCCTCCGGTCACCTTGTCCTCGAGGTACGGCCCTATAGGCTAGCCCCTCATTGGAACAACGGGTGCATTGAGCTTCGCTACCGGAAGAAGGATAAGATTAATCCCCCATTCGATGAGGGAGACACATCCTCTGGCCCCCAAAGATTTTTCAAGAATTTGCTTGAGGCAGGGTTTGAACCCCTGACTCAAGCAAACCCTTGGGAGCTCAGTTGCCAACTGAGCTACCCTTAGGGGTTCATAGGTCCAACTTTCACTTACATTAAATGAAACCCAAAAATTATTAGTCATTCTACCAATTTGCACATCGAGAACCCCATAAATTGACTTAAAAGGTTAAAACTAATGTTTTTCCTTTTTCTCTTTACACTATTACACATCTACACTGATAAAAAAACACGTGCACTTATACTTCTATGCAATCCAGTATATGTTTGAAAACTACAACTGCAATAGAAAAACCATATATATCAAAGCAAATTACAATACCCTGCCATCATCTCTCATTTTCCCCTTCACTCTCATGTACATAAGCATATCAAATTGAAATAAAAAAACAATGCATAAAAAATGAAACCGTTGAACCCTACAATTAACCAAGTCCGAATAGCCGAAGAAGACATTGGTAAGAATTTGTTAACTACCTGAGATTCAAGCAACTGTGACGGTTTGTTGCTTGGAGGGCTCGAGAGGCTTGTTTCTTCGATTTTGATCGGAATCGGCGAGGAAATCTTCGATGTTGTAGATAACGGTGATGTAGAGGGAGCAGCTAGGGCAACGAGCGATCTCCTCGCCGAGCTTGAGGTCTTCCTTCGTGATCTGGAAGAGGTCACCGCATGGACACGGATACGTGTACGACTGCAACTCCTCGTTCCACTCCATGTCCTCGATCTCCACGTCGTCGTACGACATCGTTTTCCCGCCGCGTTCTTCAGTAACAACAAGACGAAGACGGAAAATTTTAATAAGAGGGGTTAACACTTAACAACAACAGAGGGGTTCTCTACTTCCCTTCCTTTAATATGATTCTGTTTTGTTTTTCAATTTATTCCCTGCGGCGAAAGGATATGGATTTGTGTGATAGTCTAACATGACTCAGTTTTTGTTTACTATATGAATTTTTAACGAGGCTGATTATTATTAATTTTTTTATTATTAAATTTTAATCGTTGATTTTTATTAGTCTAACGATTATAATTTCTTGGGTCATACTTATTAATTAATTATTAATTTTTCAATAAATTATAATTGGCAAAAATCAACCATTAAAATTTTAAAGTAAGAGATAACAAGTATAATCTTTCTCATTTTTAATAAGAATAGAGTTTATTATTTTTAAGATATTTATTATCTCTTTTCAAATTTAATAAGAATAAAATATTTAAAGGGAGAGGTTATACTTACTACCTATTTTTTTTACTACTTGTTACTACTAAATCTTAACCGTTGATTTATGTCAATCTAACGATTGTAATTTATGGGGTCATACTTATTAATTAATTATTAATTTGCAATGTATTATAACCGTTAGATTGACGGAAATCAACGGTTAAGATTTGATAATAACAAGTAGTAAGAAAAATAAGTAGTAAATATAACATTTTCCATATTCAAATTCAAATTTTAAAGGGATCTGTATAAAATATATTTTCAAATAAAATTTTATATTGTTAAAACTTAACTAAATCCTATTTAACAACTATTTGAATTAATTTTATTTTGTTTATTAAGAATATTTTTGTATTTTTTGCAGGCCAAATGTAAAATAAACAAGCCCCTCAAAAAAATACCCCTTAAAACGACTCTCTCTCCACAAATTAATCAAGACACTAAAGGGGTATATTAGATTGAGATTTCAAAGAATTTTAGGGGGCGTTTGGTTGAGGAGAAATTTTTTGAATATTAGAGAAATATAATTGATAGGAAAATGGTTGGAAAGTGAGTTAGGTAGGAAAATGTAAAAAAAGTTGTTTGGTTGCAATAAATTTTACCGGGGAAATTAAGTGAATTTATAATGTCTATGTTTGGATGTAAGTAAAATATAGATGGGAAAGAAAGTTGAAAGTTACGAAAATAACCCTGTCTTCAAATTTTGCCGTTTCATTTTATGATGCTGGTTTGCTTGCATATATGAACTAATTATGTTTCTTATTCAGGCAAAGAAGGCTATGGACAGAGTCTATGATTCAATAACACCAGATAACATAATCTCATGAAACTAGCTGTGATTGCTTTATCGCTACACTTTCCCAACAAATATTTGGAAACAACATGACACGTTTTGTTGCTGTATTATCTTAAATTTGGTTGATGTTTACCATACTCATCTTGAAATTATAAAGGAACGAAGAGATGACTTTTTTGCAATAACCCAGCCATATGAGGCTTCTGATTTTTTTGTTTTTTTATCTGTCATTTTAGGATGCAAGGATTGACAATGGTGAGGGTTTGCTGCCATTATTAACAAAGGCTAGCAATCTGGATTTGGGTCCAACACTTTAAGCATGTGATTGTGGTCATGGTCAGAAACATGCAAACGGAACATGCAAAAGGAAAAACACAGTCTTTGTGTTGAAAAAAACCCAGAAAAAACAGAAACATAAAAAAAAAAAAAAATTCCACCGAGTTACCTCCCACAGTGATGGTTTCGTTTGGGTTTCAGACCAGAAAAAGGAACATGGTGAAGACTATTTTCCACATCCCAGTACCCAGCATGTTTCCCTCTTCGTCTCTGCAAGTCTATGGTTAATGGAAAGTGACAAGTAACACGACTCACAAGAGGTACGACAATCTCACTTTCGCGCGCTTGAGGAGGGTATCGTGGTCATCGCACGCTTTCGCTATGTCAGCAAATAGCTAGATAAGTCAAAATACCACACATGAAATGGGATTATTTGGCTGAGTTTTTCATTTCAGATAGACATGCAAACATGAGAACTAGGGAAGTGATTTACATAGCCAACTTTGAAAGCTGTCCAACCAAACATGGTTCACCAAGAATCCCACTTCCAATTTACCCATCTTTCTCCACAAAATTCACCAACCAAACGCTCCCTTAGTGGATTGTTTTTGGACAAAAAAATTCGTTGGTATTCGATTAGGATTTTAATGGATTGAAAAAAAGTCTCGTGGTATTCGATTAGAATTTTAAAGGATTATTTTACAATCCGTCCAAATCTGTTGGTATTCAATCAGAATTTTAAACAACAGAATCACAATTTTTTGTGGTATTCAAAAATCTGACGATTTTAATGGATTTTCTATTGGCGTGAATTTCGTGAGACTTTTTAGTGAAAAATACAAATAGGATGCCTCTCTCACAATCTCACCCTAACTCTTAGGATTTCTTGAGATTCTTCTATTGCAGTATTTTCTTCTTCCTTTGGTAGGTTGACTGCTCGAAATTGGATTCCGCCATGGGAGCTTCGTCAAAAAAAAAAGAGAACATATTTTTGAGCTATTTTCATCACAGAGCAACCCAGAAACAACAAATCAACGAGATTTTAATATATTTTATCTAAAAAAACATATTTTTGAGAAATTTAGGAAGTTTAGAAAGTGATTTTTCAAGCTATGGGTCACAGTTTTTCTTGGCACAAAAAATGTGTGATTTTTGTATTAAAAACAACATATAACAGTGAAAAAATAACAGGAGAACTAAAAATCTCAAACAAAATTTCATTTTACATCAATGAAACAATATCATCAAAGAAAGATTGAAACTTTCATAATATGAACCCTATATTTCGTAACACTATATTCATGAACGAAATTCCTTCACTATAGGAAACAATTTCAAACAATTTTTGTGTCAATAGATAACTAAAAGCTTGTTTCTCAAAAGCCCCAAAGCAATTTAAGGTTTCAATGTATCGATTGAAAAAAATTTGAGAAATTTTCTAAACTTTCATGTAATTAAACCCAAAATTTCAGATTCGAAATTTTTTTAGAATATTCAATGAAAATATGCATATGATATATGGTTAGAAAACTCTCATCACGTAAAATAAAAACTCCAAGGTTTTCATGATCAATTGCAAAAAATTCCAAATGAAATTTTATCATGAACTTTGATACCAAATGAAGAAAATAATCTTCAACTCATTAGATATGTGAAAAGATGTTGTTTAGTAATTTTCAATGTTTGTTAAAAAATATATTATGTTATTGAATAAAAAAATTATATTAGGTTTTACTTTTTTTAATTAATTTCATTGTATTTCTTTATTATTTTTGCTACGGAAAAAATTATATTTACAACCTATTTTTGTTTACAACATTTTACAACCATATCTTAACCGTTGATTTCCGTCAATCAACGGTTATTATTTTCGCAAATCAAACTCATTAATTAATATTTAATTTGCAATGAATGATAACCATTGATTGACGGAAATCAACGGTTATGATATGATTGTAAAATGTTGTAAACAATTATAGGTTGTAAGTATAACCTTTCCCTTTTTTTATTGACTCTTGTAATTTTGAATGTTTGTTAAAAATTCATATGATTTTTTAAAATCTTATAAATCCATATTGTCCTTTGAAATTTTATAAATCCATATTATCCTTTTAAATCTTATAAATTCTATTAAAATCCTTTAAAATCCAATATTATGAAATCTTAATTGTAAAGAAAGTCTTTAAATTCTCTCCAATTCTAAATAGTCTTTTAAAATCTATAAGATTTTTTAGCTCAAAAAAAATCTTTTAAAATTCTAATCCAATACACTCCCTTAAATATATATTTATATATATATATATATATAACGGGAGTACATAAGTTTGAATCTATAATCTCATATAAATTATTACATCCCTTACTACTACACTAATACTATTGACTTAACATAAATGTCTTCTGCTCCTCCCATATTTAGAACCAAAAGATAAATAAATGAAGACGACTGGACTTCCTTTCATGTTGGGGAAACATCCTCTCTGCTTCATTGACCAGATTACAAATTTTTTTACAACTTACGCAAAATCAAACAGATGATCAGTAATTGAAGTTAGAAGACGAGATCTTCCATTCTTTCTCTCTAGAGTGTGAGCCATGTCAATGGACAATGTTACTTCTTTCAGCAACTGAGATATGGATGTTAAGCAATGTTAGACTTAGAAGAAGAAATATCCGTAAATAATTAAAGTGCTCAGTTTTCATGCATATAAAACGTAATTAACTAATGCATATATGGTTGTGGAAATTCTTTATTGCTCTTGTATACGTTAATGTTTGTGCAAAGTCTTAAGGCGTGCTTGAAACATCTATGAAAAAAAATAGGATATGATAACTTATCATATCTTACTTTTATTTTTTGTTTGGTCGATCAATAGGATATGATTCATTTTATCCTATCCAATACATGATTTCTTATTCTATGGAGAGAGCTGGGTTAGGATTTAACATATCAATATTGGATACCAATATATCCCCATACTATTCAATATATCCTTACGTTACTCAATATTTTTGTATTTAATGCATTGTATTTTGTTTTTTCTTCCTTCTTTCTCCTTCTATCTCCTTCTATGTAATCTTATCAGATTGCTGATCAGGTACTCAAACACCGGACATGATATCGACTTATCAGCTTTATATCATATTTTATTTATCCTTATCAGCTCTATATCATATCTTACCTTTATTCTATCATATCCAACAAATGAGCCCTAACTATTTGGGAATTGATTAACATAGTTGGCATGCAGAATGCATGAAAGTGTTCATACTTCTTAGAGCATGTAACTGATCCAACCAATGTCGAAGTTTTCCTTATTATCTAGTTTGAATATAGCTCCAGGTTATCTATATGTATAAAAAAAAAGGTCCTAATCAAGTGAATGGTGCTGAATTGGCAGTGGTTTCGATTCACGGTGATTTATTTTATGGGATTTGATTTTTTTATATGGTATATTATTTATTGGATGAATTCTGATGTTGTGATTCAATTAGTGGTAGGCTTCATATTTATTAAAAAAAAAAATTTATACGCAAGAATTAAATTCTTATGAGAAAATGTTTTTTTGTTATACAGGAAGAGCTTTGCTTCTTTTACAGTAGCAAGACATCACAATTAAAATACAATTTGACCAAATTAATCAAATAAAAAGTGGTATGATGATATGATCTAAAAATCTGTCAAGAATACAAGGTGGCGAAAAATTCATGGTCACGCAAACGCAACGCAGTAAGCCATGAAACGCAGAGATGCAAGGCTTACATCAGCATCAGCAGCAGCAGCAGCATCAGCTAGCGGCACTTCTCTCCGCCGCACTTCCCAAGGACGATTCCAGCACCGCCGCTTCCGACGGTGACACTTCTCCTCCTCGCCTCGCCGCCATCAATTCCCTCCACCGCGCCATCCTTCACCCACACAACTCCCTCCTCGTCACTCACTCCGCCGCTTTCCTCGCCCAAGGCTTCTCTCAACTCCTCTCTGACAAGTAAGTTCACTCGCCCCCCCCCCCCCCCCCCCCCCCCCCCAAAACCCTAAACCCTAATTTCATACTTCAACTTCTTTTTCTTCGCCGCAGGTCTTACGAGGTGCGGCAAGCAGCGGTTGTAGCGTATGGTGCTCTTTGTGGTTTAATCTCTTCAATCCCTGTAACCTCGAACGCGAGACAGAACCATGTTATGCTTGGAAGCTTGGTTGACCGTTTCATTGGTTGGGCTTTACCGTTGTTGAGCAATGTCACTGGTGCTGTTGATGGGAATAAGGAATTGGCTCTGGATGGTTTGCGTGAGTTTCTCAATGTTGGTGGAAATGATAGGTATGCTTTGCCTATCCTCAAAGCGTGTCAGGTCTTGCTTGAGGATGAGAGAACCTCCCTGAGTTTGTTACATAGGCTTCTGGGTGTTATTACTTTGATATCATTGAAGTTTTTGAGGTGTTTTCAGCCTCATTTCCCTGATATTGTTGACCTCCTTCTTGGTTGGGCTTTGGTGCCTGACCTTGCCATATCAGATAGGCGTGTTATTATGGACAGCTTCTTGCAGTTTCAGAAGCACTGGGTTGGTAGTCTCCCCATGTCCTTGAGGTTGCTCACTAAGTTCTTGGGGGATATGGAGGCCTTGCTTCAGGATGGAAGTCCCGGAACCCCGCCGCAGTTTCGGAGGCTTCTTGCTTTGCTTTCTTGTTTTTCAACAATTCTACAGTCCACTGCTTCTGGTTTGCTGGAAATTAACCTGCTTGAACAAATAAGCAATCCTCTTAGCGTGTTGCTGCCTCGCTTGCTGAGGTGCTTGTCTATGATTGGGCAGAAATTTGGATGGCCTGAATGGATAGAAGATTCTTGGAAGTGTTTAACTCTTTTGGCAGAAATATTGCGTGAGCAGTTTTCGAATTTTTATCCTCTTGCTATTGATATCTTATTTCAAAGCTTGGAATTTGGGGCAACTGCTCAACGGGAAGGATTTAGGAGGATTACCTCTTTACAAGTTCATGGGGTTTTGAAAACTAATCTCCAATTATTATCGTTGCAGAAGATTGGCCTCCTCCCATCATCTGTGCGTAAGTTATTGCAGTTCGATACATCAATTTCTCTGCTGCGATTGCATCCGAATCACTTGGTAACGGGAAGTTCTGCAGCTACTTATGTTTTCTTGCTTCAGCATGGGAATCAAGAAGTTGTCAATGAAGCAATCACCTTATTGATTGAAGAATTGGAGCTGTTGACGAGTGTGATAGGAAAAAACACCAGTCAGTCGGATCAGTTCAATTGTGTCATAGGTTCTAAAACATTTTCAAAACTTGAATTATTCGCGTTAATCAAGTTTGATTTGAAAGTTCTATTAGCATGCATTTCCTTGGGTGGGGATAACAGTTTGATTGGCCAAACAGAAATTGCTACGATGTATCTTAGGAGGTCAGAAAAGTTGGTGTCCTTTGTCACAGAAAAGATGAATCCTTTTAAATTACCTATTCAGGCCTTCATGGAATTGCAGTTTGCTGTTGTCAAGACATTGGAGAGGTTAAATTCAGTTGAGTTCTTAATTAAGTGTTCTGTAAGAGAACAGAATTGTGACAAAGCTTTTGTGGAGTTTCCAATTAAAAAGGAGGATGGTGATGATCAATTCAGTGATGGATTTTCAGCGGTGATTACTGAGCATCTAGAAAACTATAGCAAGCTCCTTATAAAAGCCCTTCATGTTTCTTCTCCTTTGGCAATTAAGTTAGCAGCTCTAGATTGGGGACAAAAGTTCTGTGAGAATGTTATGGCTGTTAATAAGATATCAAGCAAAAAAGGTCTCTCCTATGAAACATGCAGACATGCTGGTGTAATCATGAACTTAGTTTTCTCACTTTTAGGTGGTGCATTTGAGAGGGAACCAGAAGTGAGATCACATGTTGCAACAACTTTGGAGATGTTTATGCAAGCAAAGCTTTTACATCCTGTATGTTTTTATCCCTTAGCTGAAGTGGTACTGGAGAAACTTGGGGATCCAGCTATAGAGATACAGGATGTATATGTGAGACTACTTGCTCATATTTTGCCTACTACTGTATATACATGTGGTCTCTATGATTGTGGGAGATTTAGGCCTGTTGACCTTGGGTTAGGCAACAGTTCTAAGATGCACTGGAAACAATTATTTGCCCTAAAGCAACTGCCTTTGCAACTGCAGTCACAACATCTTGTGTCGATCTTAAGTTACATTTCACAAAGATGGAAGGTACCTCTTTCTTGTTGGATTCAGCGGCTCATTCATAGTTGCCAGAGTTCAAAGGATGCTATTTTAAGTCAGCCTGAAGAAAATGGAAATTTTGGTGCTAATTCTCTATGGTTGGATATGCAAGTGAATGAAGACATACTTGAAAGAATCTGTTCTGTCAATAATTTAGCCGGTGCTTGGTGGGCTGTACAAGAAGCAGCTCGGTATTGTATTGCTACACGTCTTCGGACTAACCTTGGTGGGCCTACCCAAACATTTGCTGCTCTAGAGCGCATGCTCTTGGACATTGCACACCTTTTGCAACTTGATAATGAGCAAAACGATGGGAACTTAAGTATGATAGGATCCTCTGGTGCTCACTTGTTACCAATGAGATTACTGTTGGATTTTGTTGAGGCTCTAAAGAAAAATGTGTATAATGCATATGAGGGGTCCGCTATTTTACCACCTGTTACCCGTCAGAGTTCTTTATTCTTTCGAGCAAACAAAAAAGTATGTGAGGATTGGTTTTCTCGTATATGTGAACCAATGATGAATGCTGGATTGGCTCTACATTGCAATGATGCTGTTATTCAATACTGTACACTGCGCTTACAGGAGCTCAAGAATCTTTCTGTGTCATCTTTGAAGGAAAAATCTAGGGCTCAGGTAACTGATAACCTCCACAATATCAGAGGAAGGTATAGAGGAGATGTCTTAAAAGTTTTAAGACATATTTCACTAGCTCTTTGCAAGAGTTCTGAACCAGATTCTTTAATTGGCCTACAAAGATGGGTTTCGATTACGTTCTCCTCCTTACTTGGGGAAGAAAACCAGTCCTTCAATGAGTGGGGAACTGTTAGACCCCTTTCATGGATAAGTGGGCTTGTATATCAGGCTAGAGGCGAGTATGAGAATGCTGCAGCTCACTTTACTCACTTGCTACAAACTGAAGAGTCACTCAGTTCCCTGGGTTCTGATGGTATACAGTTTGTTATAGCACGTGTAATTGAGAGTTATGCAGCTGTATCTGATTGGAAATCTCTTGAAACCTGGTTATTAGAGCTGCAACTGCTTCGCGCTAAGCATGCTGGTAGAAGTTATTCTGGTGCTCTGACAATGGCAGGCAATGAAATTAATGCAATCCATGCATTAGCACATTTTGATGAGGGTGATTATCAGGCTGCATGGTCATGCCTTGATTTGACGCCTAAAAGTAATAGCGAGCTTACCCTTGATCCAAAAATAGCCTTGCAACGGAGTGAGCAGATGCTTCTGCAATCATTGCTTTTCCAGAAAGAGGGAAAAAGTGATAAGGTGCTGCATGATTTGCAGAAAGCGAGGTCAATGTTGGAAGAATCACTTTCTGTTCTTCCACTTGATGGGTTAGCTGAAGCAACACCTCTTGCTATTCAGTTGCACAGCATTTTCCTTGTAGAAGAGGATTACAAGCTTAAATCATACCATGAGAAGGCCAAACAACTTCAGTCAATATTCAATTTTCTTCAGCCAGTGCCATCTATTAGTAAAATTCGTCAAGATTGTAATCCATGGCTGAAAGTCCTTCGGGTTTATCAAACCATTTCCCCAACTTCTCCAATCACTCTGAAATTCTGCATGAATTTGCATAATTTATCCCGTAAGCAAAGTAATCTACTGTTGGCAAATCGTCTGAACAACTATCTCAAAGATCATGTGTCTGCTTGCCCTGAGGAGGAGCATCGCAATCTTCTTGTCTTAAATTTGCAGTATGAGAGCATTTTACTGCAATATGCTGAAAACAAGTTTGAAGATGCTTTCACAAACCTTTGGTCATTTTTACGTCCTTGCATGGTGTCTTCAACATCTATAATATCTGATGCTGAAGAGAGAATTCTGAAGGCCAAAGCATGCTTGAAACTTGCAGATTGGCTGAGGCGGGATTATTCAGATTGGAGTCCAGAGAGTATAGTTCTTAAGATGCCAGCAGATTTTGATATGGCTGAATCAGCGCCACTTGGCAAAGACGGCAATGAAGAAAATTTAAACTGTAAACAAAATTTTGGTTCTATTACTGAGGAAATTGTTGGTACAGCAACGAAATTGTCTTCTCGTCTTTGCCCCACCATGGGCAAGTCATGGACTTCTTATGCTTCTTGGTGCTTTAAGCAAGCCAGAGACTCACTCCTTGTTCAAAGTGAAACTACCCTCCAATCATGCTTATTTTCTCCCATACTTGTTCCAGAAATTTCACCTGAAAGATTCAAGTTGACTAAGGATGAGGTGCAAAGAATGAAGTCGTTGGTTTTGTGTCTTTTTCAGGACAATATTGATATGAAAGGTTTCATAGATGAACAGGAAGATGGAAGTTCTTGGCTTGATTCTGCAGAGCACTCAAGTAATGGCAATCCTCTGCAGACATTGGTTTGGCATTTAGTGAATATTATTGAAACTGCTGCAGGGGCACCTGGTGCTGAAAACTCTGGTGGTGAATGTCTTTCAGTCATGGTATCTTCTCAATTGAGGATTTGTTTGTTGCATACAAATTTTGGGCTTGGAGAATCTGACATATTATCTGCATTGGATGATTTTGTTGATATTTGGTGGTCTTTGCGGAAGAGAAGAGTGTCCCTGTTTGGACATGCAGCTCATGGTTACATACAATATCTTTCTTATTCATCATCCCATCTTTACCATAGTCAGATGCCTGATTCTGATTATGAGGCTTTGAAGCAAAAAAATTGCAGTTACACCCTGAGGGCTACATTGTATATATTGCATATACTTCTCAATTATGGTGTGGAGTTGAAAGATACTCTTGAATCTGCTCTTTTGGCTGTTCCTTTGTTGCCATGGCAGGTTGCAAGCTAGATCTTAGGCTTTTACTTTAGTTTCTTTCAGTTTTGAGGGGAGGATTGTTTGCTGAAATTTTATTGAAATTGTCTTTTTAGGAAGTTACGCCTCAACTGTTTGCACGTATTAGTGCTCATCCTGAACAAGTGATTCGGAAGCAGTTGGAGGGATTACTGATCATGCTGGCCAAGCAGTCTCCCTGTTCTATAGTGTACCCAACACTAGTTGATGTTAATGCTTATGAAGAGAGGCCCTCAGAAGAGCTTCATCATGTGCTGGCTTGTCTGGTAATATGAAAAGTTCTGTGTGCTTAATGTAGCTTATATATATATATTTTTACAACAAATATTCTCTTAAGACCATGTGGATAATTGGGCATCAAAGTTCTTCTCCCCATGTGACAGTTCAACCGGGCTGAACTGGTCCGCTAAGATGTGTATTTAAACAGTGATGTTTAGTCCATTAATCTTTTCAGAGTGATAAATGATTCAGTATTTGTAATTTCTATTATATATTTTATTTGTTTTTGGTAGAAAAGTAAAATCAATTATGAGCTTTTATCTAATAGCTTAAATATTTAGGAGAGTTGGTAATTATCATGGTATCCTTGATTAAGTGTTCAAGAGTTTGATCCTTTTTGCCGACATTCTTCCTATAGAAATATTTTAGCACAAGTAGGCTCGTGTATTGTCCACACTTAAAGCTCCAGAGGACTCTTGCATGAGAGAACGTGTTAGAGATATAAAACCAATGTTGTATCTTCAGCTAACAGCTTCAGCTTTTGGGAGAATTGATCCTTGACATGATATTAAAGCCTCTTAAACCAAGTGCTCTAGAATTTGAGCCTTGTCGTCTCTATTCTTCTAATTTTTATTTTTTATTTTTTTTTTTAAAAAAAAGGATTTCAGTACAATTGAATCTGAAATATATTGTATATTCAAGTGTGTAAGTCTGTACAAGGAGTCTCTCTATTTATAGAGACTAAAAGACCTAACGGAATGACCTAATGGGCCAAGCCCACAATCTAGACTATTCTAATAATAATAAATTAATATTATTTCTAACACTCCCCCTCAAGCTGGTGCGTATATATCAAAAGCTCCCAGCTTGTTACAAATATGATCTATTCGAGGACCTCTAAGAGCTTTAGTGAATACATCCGCAAGTTGATCATTGGAATTGACAAATGTTGTCTCGATCTCCCTTGACTGAATCTTTTCTCTAACAAAATGACAGTCAATTTCTATATGCTTGGTCCTCTCATGAAAGACTGGGTTAGAGGATATATGCAAAGCGGCTTGGTTGTCACAAATGAGCTTCATAGGCCTTTGTTCACAGAGATGGAGTTCCTTCAGCAATTGACTCAGCCAGATGAGCTCACAGGTTGCATTTGCCATTGCCCGATATTCTGCCTCCGCACTGGATCTGGCGACCACAGTTTGCTTCTTACTCTTCCAAGAGATCAAATTTCCTCCGAAGAGAACACAATACCCTGAGGTGGATCGTCTATCTGAAGGAGAACCTGCCCAGTCAGCATCTGAATAACTAGAGATCTCTGAACTCCCTTTATTTGTATATAATAAACCTCTTCCTGGCGCCTTTTTAATATATCGGAGAATTCTAATAACTGCATCCCAATGGGAGTCACAGGGAGAATCAAGAAATTGACTTGCAACACTCACTGCGAAGGAGATATCTGGCCTTGTCACAGTAAGATAATTCAATTTTCCAACTAATCGGCGGTAGCGACTAGGATCTGGCAGTGGCTCCCCCTGTCCTGGTAATAACTTAACATTGGGGTCCATAGGTGTATCAATGGGTTTACAGCCTAACATGCCAGTCTCATCTAGGATATCCAGTGCATACTTCCTCTGACAGATGGAAATGCCCCGCCTAGACTGTGCAACTTCGATCCCCAAGAAATATCGAAGTCTGCCAAGATCTTTGGTCTGAAATTGATTGAATAAATGCTCTTTCAACTGATCAATCCCGGTCTGATCACTGCCTGTAATGATAATGTCATCAACATAGACCAGGAGATAAACACACTGGCCAGAAGAGCTATGCCGGTAAAAGACAGAATGATCGGCTTTGCTTCTGATTAAGCCAAAGGATTCAACAACTGAACTAAAGCGGCTAAACCAGGCCCGAGGAGATTGCCTTAGGCCATATAAAGATTTCCGAAGTTTACATATCATTCCAGAACTCTCCCCCTGAGCAACAAAACCTGGTGGTTGCTCCATATAAACTTCCTCCTGCAAGTCACCATGTAGAAAAACATTCTTAATATCAAGTTGGAGAAGGGGCCAGTGATGAATGGCGGCAAGGGCAAGAAACAGGCGAACAGAAGCCATCTTAGCAACAGGAGAAAAGGTATCCCCATAATCAAGACCAAAGATCTGTGTGTATCCCTTGGCCACTAAGCGAGCTTTAAGGCGATCAACAGTGCCATCAGGACCAACTTTAACTGTGAACACCCATCGACAACCAACAACAGACTTCCCGGGAGGAGCACGAACAAGATCCCAAGTGCCATTGGAGTGAAGTGCCTGCATTTCATCAAGCATCGCCTGGCGCCACCCTGGATGAGATAGTGCTTCACCTGTGGTTTTAGGGATGGAAACAGAAGAGAGACTAGAAACAAAAGTAAAATGTTGTGAAGAAAGTCTGTCATAACTCAAGAAAGAATAAAGGGGATGAGGATTTCGAGTGGATCGAATACCTTTCCGAAGGGCAATGGGAGGAGTCTCTGATGGAGGATCCGGAGGAGAAGAGCCGACGGGAAAGGGCGATGAGTCATCAAGAGGCAAAGTCGAAGGAGGTGCAGGCTGACGACGCTGGTATGTGAGGAGAGGACGATCTGCAGGTATGGAGGTAATTGGTTGCTCCTCTGGAATAGGGTCACCTGCAGCTGGTAAAGACAAGTCAAGAAAAGGAACAGGGAGGACCTGATCAACTTGGGACACTGGAGACGGAGTAGAGTGAAAAGGCTGCTGATCAAGGAAAGTGACATCAGCAGAAACGATATAACGCTTGAGATCAGGAGAATAGCAACGATACCCTTTTTGAAAACGTGTATACCCAAGGAAAATACACTTGAAGGCCTTGGATGTCAACTTGTCTTTACCTGGAGTAAGATCATGAACAAAACAAGTACAGCCAAAAATATGTAAAGGCAGAGGATAAGAAGGTGCTCCAGAAAACAAAATACTGTGGGGAACATCATTATTGAGCACAGAAGAGGGCATGCGGTTGATAAGGAAACATGAGGTGATAATTGCATCTGCCCAAAAACGGAGTGGGACGTTCATATGAATGAGAAGGGTACGTGCAGTTTCAACTAGATGTCTATTTTTACGTTCAGCGACTCCATTTTGTTGTGGAGTGTGGGGACAGGTAGTCTAGTGTATCGTCCCTTGTGTATCCAGAAATTTAGAAAATTCAAGAGACATATACTCTTTTGCATTATCACTGCGCAAGATTTGAATAGAAGCACCAAATTGAGTTTTTATTTCTGCACAAAACTTTTGATAAATTGAAAATAACTCAGAACGATTTTTCATTAAATAAACCCAAGTGCAACGGGAGAAATCATCAATAAAGGTGACAAAATACTGAAAACCCAAAACAGACATTGTTCGACTCGGACCCCAAATATCAGAATGAACAATAGAAAAAGGAGCATCAGCTCTTTTATTGACTCTATTAGCAAAGGAGGAGCGAGTGTGTTTTCCTTGCTGACAAGAATGACAGTTTAAAGACTTAAGATTGGATAAAAAGGGAATCATATGCTGAAGCTTGGAGAGGTTTGGATGACCCAGACGGCTGTGAATTAGCTCAGGAGACTCTGTGAGAGAACAAGCTACTGGAGAAGGTGGTGCAATCAGATAGTAGAGACCTCGTGACTCAACGCCTGCTCCAATCGTCTTCCCCGTACCCGAATCCTGCATAGAAAAGGATTGTTTAGAGAAGGTAATAGTACATGAAAGAGAATGAATCAACTGGCTAACAGAGATTAAATTAAAAGGAATGCTAGGTATATAATAAACTGAACTCAAGGTTAAAAGAGGAGTTGGTTTGGCTTCCCCAATTCCACGAGCAGGAGCCTTAGTGCCATCAGCAAGAGTGACAGGGGGTAGGTTATTAGAATAAGAAAGTGAAGTGAAGAGATCTTTATTACCACAAATATGATGAGTAGCACCTGAGTCTATTATCCAGGGTCCAAGAGATGATTGATAAAACAAGCAACATGATTACCAGTGTCTTGAGTAGGATGCTGAGAAGAAACCTTCTTGAGAAGTGCCTCATAGTCGGCACTTGAAAGAGTTACTAATCCAGTTGAAGGTGGCGTAACATCAGTTTGAGCAAAGTTGGCAGTCGGTGGCTTCAAATGAGGGTACTTCCTATAGCCTATATAGCACCGATACGACACGCGACACGTGACACGACACGACACGACACTCCGACACGTCAATCCTAAAAAATTATGGATTTCGACACGTTGGGACACGTATTAATATTAAATAATATTTTTAATTTATATAGTGTATATTTCATTTAATATTTAATAATTTAACAAAAAAATGAAACTGAATTAATAATACCCATCAATACGTTATAAAGATGGAAGCTTTAATCAAAAAAATAAGAACTGGGATGAGAGAGAGATATAATATCATATAGAGAGATCTAATCATATTAGAGAGAGAGATCAGAGAGAAGAAGATACAACAAGAGCGTGATAGGAATTGATAACAATGATGCTGAGATGATCTCTTATCTACTTAAGGGGAAAAAAGACAAAAAGATAAAATTGATATGATCAGGTGGAAGCTTTATTAATATATTTTAACTTTTAAAAAAAATAATTTTTTTTAAAAAAATTAAAAAAAATAATTTTTTTTAAAAAATTTAAAAAAAATTTAAAAAAAAATTACGAAAATGCCATTTGACCGTGTCGGACACGGTCAAATTCGCGTGTCGGAATGGTCAACGTGTCGGAAAAAGTCAATCGCGTGTCCGACACCGTGTCGGAGCGTGTCGGAGCGTGTCGCCGTGTCGGAGCGTGTCGGACCCGACTCTTCCTGTTTTTACAAGTGTCTGTGCTTCCTTGCCTATAGCAGCGTTCTTCAAAATGCCCAAGATTCTGGCAATAATTGCAACGAGGCCTTTGTCTGCGGCCACGTCTGCGACCGCGTCCACTGTTCCAATTGGAATCACGGGCCCGAGAAAAGAATGGAGATGGGGTAGTACCGGAGATGATGCCAGTCGTGTTTTTGGACGCATTATTTGAGCCCTCCATCACAAAATAAAAGGAGATGACCAGAAAATAGAAAAGAACTACAAGAAAGCAAGAAATCGCGCAAAAACGTTGCATAAAAGTGTCCAAACAGCGGGGTTTTCACTGATATCTTTCAAACGGATGGGACCCACAACGAACGGAGACCAGATCTGGAAAGAGGGTGAGGAGGCGAGCAAGATGGTGGTGGTCCGGCCTGGAACGGTGGCCGGACGGTGGCTCACGCGCCGGAACAGTGGTTCGGCCGCCGGAGACTTCCACCGGCGCGTGGATGCTCCGATCAACACGCGGCTTGGACAGACGGGGTCGCCTCCCTGAGCCGCTCCTGATCGCGTGGTGGTTGGTCGGAAAAGTCGCCGGAAAAGCAGTCTAACGGCGATGAACAGTGGCGGACGGTGGTTTTCTGGCGGTTTCCGGCGATGAACGGAGGCTGACGATCTTTTTCCTGATGATACGAGGTTGAGGACAAAAAATTTGTGACTAAATAAGGGTTAGGTGTGAAAGGATGGTTGCCGGTATGATGCACGACAATAAAAAGAAAGGAAAAGATATATATGCGGAAGCAGAGCCCTCAGATCGAGAGCTCTGATACCAAATTGAATCTGAAATATATTGTATATTCAAGTGTGTAAGTCTGTACAAGGAGTCTCTCTATTTATAGAGACTAAAAGACCTAACGGAATGACCTAATGGGCCAAGCCCACAATCTAGACTATTCTAGACTATTCTAATAATAATAAATTAATATTATAAATTAATATTATTTCTAACAAGTACAAGGTAAAATGGGCTTATGGGTTGTCGACACTTCATGTTCAAAGGGCTTTTGTGTGAGTGGATTTATATAGATATAAAACCAATCATGCCTTTACAGCTTTACTTAGCAAATGAAGCTTTTAAAAGGGGTGGTCATTGACAGTTTTGACTCTGAAACTGTACTACAACATGAAAAGTCTCAAATGTGTCCCTTTGTCTTTATATGAGTTATTAGGTCCGTCCATTGAACTTGAAATGACTTTGTTGGTTAGCAACGAGGTTTAGAAGAAGCAAGGGAATATACTTTTGGTTTACAGTTACGTGCTTGGTAATGTAGCATTTCCTCTTATTTTGTCATATCTTGGACGTTGTCATTGTTCATTCAATTATTGAGTTTAGGTTCACATCCTAAAATAAGTGCTCAGAACCTATATTAGCAGTAGCAGTCCTGTCTCAAGTTTGCATTATTGTCCTCAAATGGACTTAAACTTTGAAGTGTTAGTGTGTTACACTGAATATCGTAAGTGACTGAGCATCCTCGTTACAAATTCACAATATGCACTCATTAGTCTGAAATTGGAATTTGGAGGGACAAATAGATAGTAATCTGGTTTTCAGCTTAAAGCTTCTTGATAGGTACTCATTTTTTTGACCAGACATATTTATCACGATATGCACTCATTAGTCTGGCTAAAATTTCAGTTGAAGTTATTGCTTTTATACTGACTGTTTGTTAGCTTGCTTGGGAAAAGTAGCTTATAGGATGCTTAAAATTTATTTGTTTCATGCAGAGGGAACTTTACCCTCGATTGGTTCAGGATGTTCAGCTAATGATAAATGAACTGGGAAATGTTACTGTTCTCTGGGAGGAATTGTGGCTCAGTACTCTTCAGGAACTTCATACAGGTTGTTTTCCTTATTTTCCAATATTTTATTGATCATGGGATCCCTATTTACTGAATTACATTAAAGAATTAATGACTTTTTTAATGTTTGAGGGATGCATTTCATTGTTTCTTTTCATTGCACAATTACAATTTATTATCCGTGAAGCAAAATGGGGCTGACTTTATTTTGCTGCAGATGTGATGAGGCGAATAAATATGCTGAAAGAGGAGGCTGCAAGAATTTCAGAAAATGTTACTCTTAGTCAGAATGAGAAGAACAAGATAAATTCTGCTCGTTATTCTGCAATGATGGCTCCAATAGTTGTGGCTCTGGAACGTCGTTTAGCTTCAACTTCTCGAAAACCTGAGACTCCTCATGAAGCTTGGTTCCAGGAAGAGTATAAAGAACAACTGAAGTCAGCTATTGTATCCTTTAAGACTACTCCAGCTTCGTCGGCAGCTCTAGGAGATGTATGGCGAGCTTTTGATAGTATTGCTGCATCCTTGGCTTCTTACCAGAGGAAGTCTTCAATTTCCTTACAAGAAGTTGCACCACATTTGGCTCTGTTATCATCTTCAGATGTTCCAATGCCAGGTCTTGAGAAACAAATAAAAGTACCTGACTCTGACAAAGCAACTGATCTCCAAGGGGTTGTCACAATTTCTTCTTTCCATGAGCAACTCACTATCTTATCAACAAAGACTAAGCCTAAGAAACTTGGTATACTTGGTTCGGATGGTCAGAAGTACACTTATCTCCTTAAAGGACGAGAAGATTTGCGCCTTGATGCTAGAATTATGCAATTACTGCAGGCGATAAATGGTTTTCTACATTCTTCTTCTTCTACTTGTAGCAACTCTCTTGGCATTCGCCATTATTCGGTGACTCCAATCAGTGGTCGGGCTGGTCTAATCCAGTGGGTGGATAATGTAATAAGCATTTACAGTGTATTTAAATCTTGGCAAACCCGTGTCCAGCTAGCACAGTTTTTGGCATTAGGCACTGCAAATACAAAAGCCACAGCTCCTCCACCTGTTCCCCGTCCCAGTGATATGTTTTATGGGAAGATCATACCTGCACTTAAGGAGAAAGGCATTAAGAGAGTGATTTCTCGAAGGGATTGGCCTCACGAAGTCAAATGTAAAGTTCTTCTTGATCTCATGAAGGAAGTGCCTAGACATCTTCTTTACCAAGAACTATGGTGTGCTAGTGAAGGGTATAAAGCCTTCAGCTCAAAAATGAAAAGGTACATTCGAGGGACTCTTAAACTTTTGCTGATGCATTTCGTGGTTACATCATTTATGATTAAATTCATTGGTCAAAGTCCTTTGCCTATATATGTATTTGGTTTTTGTGATTTGTTTATTTATTTTGGCTTGCTTTTACCACTTCAAATTCTTGGGCTTGGAACTACTTTTGAATACTGTTGAAATTATAGGGACTTAGGCATTGATGGAAGGAAGAAAAGAAATAATAGAGATTGAATAATATTTTATAAACGTTATATGAAATGCTACAAAAGGCAAAGTGATAAACCTTATTTAGATCAAATAGGGGGCTCCTAAAATAAGGAAACAAATCATTAAATATTAGGAAATGGGGAAACTATTCCTAAGAGATTATCTAGGATACCCTAAACTATTTTAAGATATAACCTAGATATTATACGATATTTTCTAAATATTCTAACAAACACAATAAGTTTAGGTCAATCTACACTTTGAAGAGATTATCTAGGATACCCTAAACTATTTTAAGATATAACCTAGATATTATACGATATTTTCTAAATATTCTAACAAACACAATAAGTTTAGGTCAATCTACACTTTGAAGGCTTGTCATTCTTTTTTTACACACTAACTTATGCTATGATACCCCCATAGCCAAAGTTTATCATAGAGGAGAGAAAAGATATTGGCTGCCCTCAACTGGGGTGAATGGGACACAAGAGTGGACTGGGCTGTGTGTATATGAGAGGAGGACAACTGGCGTGATCTAAGTGGAGAAGAGGATAGTTATGCTCTCACTGCCATAAGGTGAGATGAATAGGAAGGGAGGTGGTTCTTGAGAGAATTAGCAGGATTCGGGAGTGATCTTGGCAATCAGGAGCTAGAGGATTTTTTATTTTAATTTTTCTTATTATTTGACTGTATTACCAAGTTATGTCATCCTAGACTTTTGTTCCTTTATTTTCTTGTGGAGTTAACCAAGTTTTTTATACGATTCTAGTTCCTATCTAGAAAGGAGATTGTATTACTGAATAAAATTAGATCAATAGACAGAAATGAAAGAGCAATTCTCTCAGCTAAAGAAGAACTTCCTTTCGCCCCAAGCTATAAGCCAAAATGGGAAGAATACACATGATCCCCCAGCACGTTTGAATTTCTCTATTTAGACATATCCATCTGATCTGTTTTTTCTCTCCTCTAACTTTCCCTCCTAGTTCCTCATACAAGCCATTCTCTGTTGTTCCCTCCTAAATTGTTTTCTTCAGCTTACGAGAATGAACTTGTAGGGGCTTTTCAGCTCATCTTTAGTGGCAGATGGGTCAGTTGGGTTCAGGTTCCTATCAGTTTGGCATGGTCTTCTTGTTATCGTTGGATGTCTATTACTAAATTCTATTTTCTGACTATTCTATTTGAAATTACTTCCAGACTTTTGGTTGGCATATGATGCGCATTTGCTTAGGCAAAAAACAGTTATATCATTATAATTTAATTTTCTTCGATCTGCAGGTATTCTGGAAGTGTTGCTGCAATGAGTATGGTTGGTCATGTTCTGGGACTGGGTGACAGACATTTAGACAACATTCTTATAGATTTTTGTAGTGGGGATATTGTACATATTGATTACAATGTGTGCTTTGATAAAGGACAAAGATTAAAAATTCCAGAGATTGTTCCTTTCCGTCTTACCCAAATGGTTGAAACTGCTTTAGGACTGACTGGAACAGAGGGTAGCTTCAGAACAAACTGTGAGACAGTTATGGGCGTCCTAAGGAAGAATAAAGACATACTTTTAATGTTATTAGAAGTTTTTGTTTGGGATCCACTTGTGGAGTGGACACGGGGTGATTTTCATGATGAAGCTGCTATTGGTGGTGAAGAAAGAAAAGGCATGGAGTTGGCTGTTAGCTTGAGTCTATTTGCATCTCGAGTGCTGGAAATTCGTGTTCCCTTACAGGTACTTACCGTCTTACCGAACTAAAAGCTATCATTCTGTGGAAGTATGTGTGTCTGACATAATTAGATGAGCTGCATTCCAAACTTTTATGTAGTTGATTTCTTGTTCAGATGTGCTAAGGAGCATATGTTTAAGTTTCAAGTGTTTGTGTAGTTTATCTGTATTGCATGAGCTATTTCAGAATTTGCATAATGTATTTGAAATAAATATGCACACACGTCGTATTTGAATTCCTTTATTTTTTGTAACTTGTAACCTTTAATTAGCTAATCCTGTGTGTGAAAATTGTCGTCATACAATGTAGCTAGGTTTTTATATATTCTCTCATACTTTCTTGAGATCTAGCTAATATATGACCAATAGCTGATTTTTTTCTCCCCCAAATCTGAGTAGGAACACCATGATCAATTATTGACTAGCCTGCCAGCTGTCGAATCCGCACTTGAGGTATGGATGAAATGTCATTTTTTTATATGTTTACATTGTGGCTTTGTTTCGATTTTTCTCAATTAATATTTTCTTAATTTAAAGGGGACAAACCGGAGCAGTGGTAAAACTGTTCTTTCATGACTGAAAGGTCATGGGTTCAAATCCAGGAAACAGCCTCTTTGCAATTATGCAAGGGTAAGGCTGCGTACAAGGATTTCTTCCATCCCACACTCGCTAGTCGGGTTTAACGGGGAGTGGTTTTTATTATTTTCTTAATTTGAATTGACTTTTGGGAATTATGTGCCAGAGATTTGCTGATGTTCTAATCCAGTATGAGCTTGCCTCTTCTCTATACTGTCAAGCTGACCAAGAGAGGTCTAGCCTTATATTGCATGAGACATCTGCAAAGTCGCTTGTTGCTGAAGCAACCTCTAATTCAGAGAAAATTCGAGCTTCATTTGAAATTCAGGCTCGGGAATTTGCCCAAGCAAAGGATATGGTTGCTGAGAAAGCTCAGGAGGCAATGGGTTGGGCTGAGCAACATGGAAGGATTCTTGATGCTCTACGATGCAACTTGATCCCAGAAATAAATGCTTCTTTTAAGTTGAGTAACATGGAAGTCACCTTATCTCTTACATCTGCGGTTATTGTAGCCGGTGTTCCACTAACTGTTGTTCCTGAGCCAACACAAGCACAATGCCATGATATAGATAGGGAAGTTTCTCAATTCATAGCTGAGTTGGGTGATGGACTAACTTCTGCTGTAACTTCTCTGCAAGCATACTCATTGGCTCTGCAAAGAATCCTACCATTAAATTACCTTTCAACTAGCGCAGTCCATAGCTGGGCACAAGTTCTGCAACTATCTATCAATGCCCTGTCATCTGATATACTCTCTCTTGCCAGAAGGCAGGCTTCTGAACTTTTTGCAAGATTTCATGTAGATAGCATTGATTCTATCAAATGCAGTCATGATGATCTTTGTTTTAGGGTGGAGAAGTATGCAATAGAAATAGACAAATTAGAGAAAGAGTGTGCTGAATTAGAGAGTTCTATTGGCTCAGAGTCAGAATCAAAAACTAAGGATCGCCTATTGTCAGCTTTCATGAAATTCATGCAGTCCACTGGTCCTTTGAGAAAGGATGATGGATTTTCTTCTGTTCCATCTAGATATGATGGGACAAACAATACTAGACTATCGGGTGAGCTAGAAGAGGAGAGAGAGAAGGCACTATCAATTCTGAATATAGCTGTAAGTTCACTTTATAACGAGGTTAAGCATAGAATACTTAATATATATAGTGATTTGTCAGGAGGAAGAAATCAATACAATGTGTTGCAGAATGATTCTGGAACTATTTTTGCTGAGTTTGAAGAACTCGTGGAAAAATGTAATCTTGTGACAGAGTTTGTTAATGATCTGTGGCAATTTATTGGAGAGGACATCCCTTTTCTTGATATTAACAAAGTTCATTCAAAGTTTTCTTCTGAAAGTAATTGGGTTTCCATTTTCAAAACCATTTTGATATCCTGTAAGGGATTGGTTAGTCAAATGACTGAAGTTGTTCTTCCAGATGTAATACGATCCGCTGTTTCTTTAAATTCAGAAGTTATGGATGCATTTGGGTTGATATCACAAGTTCGAGGGTCTATAGAAACTGCAATGGAGCAGCTTGTGGAGGTTGAAATGGAGAGAGCATCACTGGCTGAACTTGAGCAGAATTATTTTGTTAAGGTTGGTCTTATTACTGAGCAGCAGCTGGCTCTTGAAGAAGCTGCAGTAAAGGGCAGAGATCATCTTTCGTGGGAAGAGGCAGAGGAACTTGCATCCCAAGAGGAAGTTTGTAGAGCACAACTGGACCAACTCCATCAAACTTGGAGTCAGAGGGATGTTAGGACTTCTTCTCTTATAAAGAGAGAAGCTGATATTAAAAATGCCCTGGTTTCTGTGAATTGTCAATTTCAATCTCTAGTTGGTGTGGAAGAAGAAAGGGAGCTACATATTTTGAGAAGCAAAGCACTACTGGCTGCACTTGTTAAGCCTTTCTTGGAATTGGAATCCAGTGATATTATGCTGTCTTCAGCTGATGGTTCTGTTGCAATGCCTTCGAGTAAATTTCATACTCTGGCAGATTTAATAAATTCTTGGAATTCTATATCTGAGTATGTCTGGAAAGTTGGAGGTTTATTGGATGATCATTCATTCTTTATTTGGAAAATAGGTGTTATAGATTCTTTTCTTGACACATGCATTCATGATATAACTTCATCAGTTGAGCAAAATCTAGGCTTTGACCAGTCACTCAATTTTATGAAGAAAAAGCTTGAAATCCAACTTCAGAAACACGTTGGTCTCTATTTGAAAGAAAGAGTTGCTCCTAGTTTATTGGCTTGTTTAGATAAAGAAAATGAGCACTTGAAGCAATTAACAGTCTCATCAAAGGAACTTGCTTTAGATCAGGTGAAAAATGATGGGTCTGTGAGAAAGGTTTTACTTATGCTTGAAGAATATTGTAATGTACATGAAACAGCTAGAGCAGCAAAGTCAGCAGCTTCTCTCATGAAAAGACAAGTGAACGAATTGAAAGAAGCTCTTCGGAAAACTACCCTTGAGGTAGTTCAAATGGAATGGATGCATGATGTTAGTTTGAACCCATCATATAACAGAAGAATCAGATTTGAGAAGTATCTTGATACTGATGATAGCTTGTATGCAATCATTTTGAACCTCAGCAGATCTAAATTATTGGAAAATATACAATCCGCTGTGTCAAAAATCACAACATCAATGGATTGTCTTCAGTCTTGTGAACAAACTTCTCTAATAGCTGAAGGACAGCTTGAGAGAGCAATGAGTTGGGCTTGTGGGGGTCCAAATTCCAGTAGTTCTGGAAATACTTCAACTAAAAATTCAGGAATTCCTCCCGAGTTCCATGAACATATTAAGACTCGCAGGCAGATTTTATGGGAATCTAGAGAAAAGGCGTCTGACATTGTGAAGTTATGTATGTCATTATTAGAGTTTGAAGCATCAAGAGATGGGTATTTGCTTATACCAGGCCAACCATATCCCTTCAGGAGTAGTGCTGATGGCAAGACTTGGCAGCAAGTGTACTTGAATGCACTAACAAGATTGGATGTTACTTTCCATTCTTATACACGTGAGTATGCTATATTTCTCAGTAGTTGAAGTCTCTTCATGTTAGTTTAACTTCTGCATGAAAGTGAACATGTGCTCTTCTCTTCCTTTAATAGGTACTGAGAAAGAGTGGAAGCTTGCACAACGCACTGTTGAAGCTGCTTCCAATGGATTATACACTGCAACCAATGAACTCTGTGTTGCCTCTCTGAAAGCAAAGTCAGCTTCAGGTAGATCTTGCCATCTTGGTTACTGTTCATCTGTAAATGGAAGTTCATTCATGCAGATGCATGTATTCTCAAATGTTGCATGTATCAGCATTATGGTTGCATGTTTTGGTTTAATATGTTCTTTACCTTTTTATAGGTGATTTACAAAGCACGGTTCTTTCAATGAGGGATTGTGCATATGAGGCTAGTGTTGCACTGTCTGCTTTTACTCAGGTTTCAAGGATCCATACTGCTTTAACTTCTGAATGTGGTTCTATGCTTGAAGAGGTACATTCTTTAAAGTATTTGAAGTTGTCGTGCATTACTGTGGAGTATAATTTTGAACTATTTTTTTCATATGATTATAGAATTTGATGTCTGTATTGATGTTTTATGTATATGGTTCTATATTGGTAATTTTGGAGCTGCTACTTTGTATGGGGGTAAAAGGATTTCAGGTCAAATTATGCATTGCACCTGGCCTTTTAAATTATAATCTTAGCAAGACCCAAGTTGTTAAACGATCAAATATAGCATTGGAATATATACGTATTTAAATGAACTCAGTTTCATAATCTTCTGGCTCTGTAGATCGTGTACAGCAATCCTGAAGTAGGCAAACCCAACTTGATAACCAAGTAATGCTAAATTACTAAAAAAAAAAAAAAACCCAACTAATCCCAATTTATTAAAAATGATTAAATGTACAAATAAGTGAATGTTTCTCTCATCACCAGGTCTACTATTACTTATTATGATTACTGTTACCTGTAGTTGCAAACAAGCTATAGAAAGTGTGCAAATAAGTTACTATGTGTTCCATCCATCACTAATAAGTCCTCTTTCTATGGATTGTTTGCAACTTAATGTTGCTTTGTTTTTGTAGGTTCTAGCAATAACTGAAGATATACATGATGTCAACAATATGGGGAAAGAGGCAGCTGCTGTCCACCTTTCTCTTATGGAAAATCTTTCAAAGGTTTTTTATTTACCCCTTTGTATCTCAGTTTATAATTATTGACCTTCAGGCTTCACCTATAGCTGTCCATTCTGTATTTCCTGATATTGAGCTTCCCTAAAGTCAAAATTGTATTTTGGCGGTTTTGGCAGGCGAATGCCATCCTTCTTCCACTTGAATCAGTGTTGTCTAAGGATGTTGCTGCTATGACCGATGCTATAGCTAGGGAAAGCGAGACCAAGAAGGAAATATCACCCATCCATGGGCAAGCTATTTACCAGTCTTACTGTTTAAGAATCAGGGAGGCTTGTCATACCTTTAAGCCCTTGGTACCATCTCTAACATCAGCTGTGAAGGGACTCTATTCATTGTTGACTAGGTTAGCAAGAACTGCTAATCTCCATGCTGGCAATCTGCACAAAGTAATGTGACAGTTTCAATAAGTATTTTTCCATATTTATAGGATAGGATAGAATCAAATTACACCAGTGTATTCAACAAGTCATAATTTCAATTTTGATCGTTGATCCTACTTGCATCTAATGACTCTAATTTATTAGTCACGTTAGATGCAAGTGAGATCAACGACTAAGATTGAGAATGTAATTTACACTTATGTAAGATGATCTTCTACTGATATATATATATATATATATATATATATATATATATATATATATATATATTCTGCTCCAACTGCCATGACCCAGTCAATTAGCCAAAGGAAGTTGGGAAAAAAAAATTGGTTATATTTCGAAAGAGCCAATCTAGATCCATGCTCTCTATTTTCAGGCTCTTGAAGGAATAGGAGAAAGCCAGGAAGTAAAATCACAGGATATTGTTTTGTCAAGATCAGATGCTGATGGTGGGGATGCTGTTGAATTTGATGGTAAAGAAGGGGAGAGTCTCTCTAGGTCTGATGATGATGAGACTGAAGATTTTATTGGCTTTCCTCGACTTTCTTTGGAAGATAAAGGATGGATATCGCCACCAGATAGCATCTGCTATAGCAGTTCAGGGTCTGACATTACATCAGCTGAAATTAGTCTACCTGAAAGCTTGAACGATTCAGAAAATAAAGACCTGCTTTCGCAGGGGTCTAGTACCAGAAATCCCACTGGTCATAATACCACTCCATTGTCTCAGACTGATGTTGAAGAAATCTCACCTTTTGAGGTGTCCCCATCTTTTCCTTTGGAGGATAATTTCAATGACACCAGTTCTGTGAAGTTAACTGATGAGGCCTCTGAACATCCCAAGGCTACGACTTTGCCAGGTGATAAATCTGTTGCTATCCCTGCTGACTCCCAGAGTCCATCAAATGACAACTCAGACAAATTTGATGGTGAAGATGAACTGCTTTCTGCAAATAAAGTTAAGAATGGCGCTGAACATCGGGAAGCTCCTGATCCTAACATAAATGTTGGTTCCCGAGTTGGAAGGGGTATGTACAAAGTCTTGTTTTTAACATTTTTTTTCTCATCTTTTATTTAATGTACCAATCCCATATTAGTAAAATAAATACTTAGGTTTTCATTGAGAATTGGTTTAATCCCCTGCCGTGGTGTCCCAATTAATAAACATGTGAAATAATATGAACCGTATAAAATTAATGATATACAATTAACCTTCACCTTTACTCTCGCAAAGTTAGGAACCTTGTGCACCAGGTTTGCCTTTTTGACTACCTTTATTTAATTAAAGGGCTTCTCTTTTCTCATGTCACATGAGATATCATCTCTCATGTCATAGACACAATAAGTGGTGGGGCCCACCACTTATTAAAAAAGAAGAAAAAACTAAAAAGATAGCACGAATTTCGATGTCTCACAACATGAGAAAACTATCTCCTATTACATAAGAAAATGATTTCCCTTAATTAAAAGCAAAAATGTACCATTCTAATGGACTCAAACTGCTTAGGCTAGGTTTTAGTGTAAAGAATATGAAACTATCTTGTGTTGGGAAGTTAAGTCAGCGAGGTGTAATATGTCAGAGTCCAGAATTTTGCTAAGGTCAACACTTAATCTTAGTTTTTGAGTGGTTTTTTTTTTTTTTTTTGTGAATGTTAAAGAGGAATGGGTTTTAGGATTCATTTTTCCTTTCGTTTCTTTACCTAACCATGTATTCTGAAGAGACTGACTGAATGTGCTCATCTTCTCTTTATGACTCATTTTAAATTATCTATAAATTTAAATTTGAAAATGGACCAAGGTTTTGGGTGTCATACAGCTAAGATTGCATTTGTGGTTTATTGAATGTCTAGAATAAGTTTTGAAGATTGTCCTTTGATAACCAAAGATATTCCTGAACTGTAAATACTAGTGTATGAGGGAGAAACAGCAAATTGTCATTTACAGCCACATGTACCTCATAATATCTTATGGATTGAAATTAGTATGAAAATAAAAGGAATTGACTTACCCTTTTTTGTTTATGACTTTTTGCACTTATCTGCTAGGTAAAAATGCTTATGCCTTGTCAGTATTGAGGCGGGTTGAGATGAAAATTGATGGTCAAGATATTTCTGAAAGCAGGTATGGATATAGATCTTTTTGGAACTCAAAATCTTTTGCTAAAATTTTTCCTTTATACTGAGCCTTCTTTGGATTTCAGGGAAATTGGTGTTGCAGAACAAGTAGATTATCTACTGAAGCAAGCTACTAGTGTAGATAATCTTTGCAACATGTACGAAGGTTGGACCCCATGGATTTGAGGTTTCTCAGACTTGAGCATCTTCTCATATTCCCAATATTATGCAAGAATTGGCTTCAGGCATTGTTGGGTCGACTATGGTGAGGAATAGGTCCTTTGGCCTTGTATTATTTCCTTGTGACAGGGAAGCCACCACACGGATGTTTTTGCAGGTCCCATTAGTCTGGCCATATCTTGAAATCTGCCAAATCGATCACAATCACTGATCTATCCACGGCACTGTATTCTGTTTAGCTTCTGCCGTCCTTTTGATTTCGGCATTTGTCCCGGCAGAGTTATTATTTCACACCTTACATGTGGGCTTGCATCTGCCATCCCATGACATGTTGCGGAGAAGTCCAAGGCTCACAGCTACTCTCGTGGGAGATGAAAAAGGATTACGCGCCTTCTCTTCATGTCTAAACAATGTGCAGCTGCTTTGAACACCTGCTACTTGCATTGCCATATTGATTGAGGAGTATGTTTTGGATCCTCAGCTCTTGAAGGCTTAGCAAAAGAATGTCGTATGCTAACAATCGAGCTAAGACTTGGATAGTTGGATTATCCAGTATGCTGTTTCTAGCTGGAGCATTATATTTATACAAAAATGAAGTCCGGCATCCGTTGCACATATCCATGTATCATTCATCTGTACATAGGTCAAAGAATCAACCGCTCATTGCTGGTTTATTCGTTATGTAATTGGACGTATTGAATCATGCTCAAGATTTGATTATTGATTGTTCTTTGATCAATTTAACTTTATGATAACTTTTTAATCCATTTGCCGTTTTCCTGCTCTTTGATTCTTCATTATTTTTTAGAGAAAAGTTCAAATATCCTCCTTCCTTTAAATCACTTATCTTCTTATATATATTTTTTTTTTATCATTTATCATTTATCAAGTGTCTTCTTAATAGTGTTAGAATTTATAATCAATATGTTTTTTTTTTTATCTTTCCTATAAAAATATACTTCAGCTAGCTTTTGTGATTTTCTCCAAGCATTTTAAGAATTTTTTACCATATAATTTTTTTTCACTTTCAGACAAATTTTGTAAAGTGCCTATAATGTCTATTTTATCGTTCTTTTAAAAATACACTTCAACTATTTTTTGTGATCTTTTTTTTCAAGATTTTCAAGAATTTTTTACCATACAAAATTTCTTTAGTTTCGGACAAACTGTGTGAAGTGCCTATACCCATACCTGTTTTCAGAAATATCTCGACCATCAATTTCATTTAAAAGTCGGCTATACAAACACTTGTAGCCAGTAGACTTAAAAATGTCTCCTTCATTTAATTATTCTTAAATGTTAGTATTCTTAAATAATGTTCGAATAAATGCTTTCAAATGTTTGAGTAACTTACATCAATTACGATATCATTTCATTTCATTTCATATAATATGTATAGGCTAAAATTTAGGTTTTGAAAATAAAACATTTTATTTAGTTTCATATATTATTGGATTAATTTTTTTTCTTTTGCCATATATTTGAAGAAATTCGTCTTATATTTTGCTCAAGGAATGTTTCCTAAGATAATTGGCTCAGCACCAAAACATGAGGCTGGCCAATAGTAATCCTTGTAGGGCGTACGTGGCATAGATTAGAGTGCTATAGCATAGATTAGAGTGCTATACTCTTCTTTGGGTCTGAATCTGATTGAGCCAACAGAAAATTGCAAAAGTTAAACAGTGTATGGCGCAAGCTGTTTATACCACGGTTACGCCAGTGGTTTTGCATATACAATAAAATAATAGCACAAGATGAAATTAAAGCAGCTTCAAGTTCCTGTTGTCTCCGTCTCTGTTTCAAAGCACACGGACAACAGGAACGCGGTTTTGTGGGACATCCACCTTTTAATTTTAAGGATTTCTGTTTGCTACGAATGAATAATTATTTAGTATTTTTCTTAATTTTTTTTATGACTTATCCGAATGATCTCCATCTCTTTATATACACCTCACTCATGTCAAGCTATTAGGTACCAACAACAACTACAACACAAAACATCCTTAAGTTTCTTTCTTGATTTTAGTCCCACATTTTTTTTCCTCTTCAGTGTTCTAGGCTTTTGGTGCTGTTATGTCTGGACTGATAGACATGTGGACAAGCGAGCTGTCCAAGCTCAAGGAAAAGGGCGAGAGTGAGACCATTCACTCCAATGGCTCGAACCCCATTCAACACGAATCCAATCAAGTGTTCCAAGAAAAGGACAAGGGTTCAACTGGGTTGGCTTCAGCTCTTGCTAAACTCATGCAATTTAACAAGCCTACTTTCCTCTTGTCAGAGGCTTCGGTTTCCATGCTTGTTGAATGTTTTAACCCTTGAAACTTTGTGACTTTAATTGGTTTTTTAACCCCCGAGAAATTATGTGTGTGTGTACATATGCTGCTCCTTCAAAATTCCAATAAAATCCCTTGTTAATTTATAACTTTATGAATGTTTTTAAATTCTATGTTTAACGATATAAATGTATAAACATAGTCTTACTTTTTTTTTAATCGAATGTATTGAGACATTTAATCTTGTCATTGTCTTTCGTTAATGAATTTATAAGTTTTATTAGTACAACAATTAATGAATGCGGGAATTAATCCATCCCAATTAATGTATGCGCTCGATAAGTGACTCTCTTAAAAAAGAGTATGGATTGGGAATAAATATTTTCTCTCTCCTCTTATGTGTAATGCTCTTATTGATTGAATGCACTGAATTTAGGTGCAACAATAGCACTAAAAATTTATTCGTGGACTGGACTTATGATAAAAGAAAAAAAAAATAGCTCTTTGAAATTCAGAAAAAATATATATATTAAAACCACGAGAGTGAAAGGATTCTGATAAATTATTAATATCTGTTGCTTTTAATAGGTGCATAGCTTTTCAGGTGCCTTCTTACCAATCGTTGAACATTTGAATTGGTAATAGTGAAAGTTGGTAATTAAACACTAGGATGGCAAGACTGGTTATAGCAAAGGTTCAAAGTTCACATCAAAGACATTTGGAGAAAGCTAGCAACTGCACTCAGCTAGTACAAACTTGCAATCATAAAAAAATGGACTATAAGTGGAAAATTTGTTAAATTCGTTTGGAGTTTTTTTCAGGAATTTTTTTATCAATATAACGTTAATGGTAAGATTATTTTTAAAGAACTACATAATGGTGTTAAATGTTATTTTTAAGTATAATTCTCAATATTATAAATGTTATGAATGGTGTTAAACTTGAATATATTATCATATTATTATTTAAATATATTATATAAAATTATAGAATATTTTCAGTAATTGGATTTCTGTTAGGTCAGTAAACCATAAAAATCGATACATTCAGCAATTCAGTTATCGATTCTACTTTAGGGACATTACAAATTTGAGAGGCAGCATATCCTAAATTTGCCTCTTCCCATTGTTCTAGATTTCTAGTGTACACACCACAAACGTTGCACCTAGCACATATAAACATTTTCCCGTTTTGTGTATACAAAGTCACACACTTGTCATGCAAAGTTATATGGACTAATAGGACCACTGGGAGTGCTTTTTCAATGCAATCGACGCATGTAAGTCTTCCGTTCAGTTTTTGACATTTGGATTATTTAATTTTTTTAACTGCTCATCCGTACAATTTACATCTTTTCTCTCTTATTTTAATTGGTGAGTCGCATCCAATAAATGGTGCGACCATAGCACAATAAAAATTCCGGACCACTGGGGTGTCCTGTTCCATAACAAGGTTTATGGGTAGCTTCCTCACTTAGAATATTAGTTTGTATTCAGTGAGAAAGACAGAATGTGCCCTTCTGGACTTATGGGACAAATGCAGCCTAACAAAGCAAACTAATGTGACTGTGGTGGGGATGGAAGTGGGACAACCTGCTCATGTTTGCTTGTTAATCTCAACCCATGCTACACATTTTCATTGTTCTTTTCTTTTCCTTAATTTCCCTCTCTCTTCCATTATAAGAGTTAGTCTATATTGAATCATCACAAATCACAATGAGGAGACTTCTTACCAAACAAAAATGTTCCAAGACACGTCTTGTCCTAAGTAACTTAACCAAGAAAAAAGAATAACCCATTTAAATATTCTTTCTGAAATAACGGATTCTAATTTACAATTGAAAGATTGTATGTGTATCAATTTCTACTTTAACTAATATAAACAGTAATGGTTATGATTAATTGATTCACGTTATAATTCCGTTTTTCTTTTTCTTCCTTTATATAATAACCCTCAAAAATAGAAGAAAAAAAAATAAAGTCACATTTGATAAAAAAAAAAAGGGGAGTTAAAATGACAATCAAGGGATAAAAAGTGGGTAAATAAAGTTATTCAAAAAGTGAAAGTAAAAATAGAAACGTGACTAGAAAAATATTCTAATCCATTGGGTAAAGTTTGGTAGTTGTTATGGACCCGTATAAGGGGCTCATCGAATAACATGCCCAGCTAGGGACAATCTAAGATTTAAATCAAGTATATTTATGGATAGATATCCGTCAAGGATACTAATCCTAATACAACAGCATGGCAGACAGGATAGGGCCCTCATCAGAGGTACTAAAGGTCTACATCATACTACCCACAGGTAACTCCTATAAATAAGAAGTAAACCTTAAAGGTACGTTACGCACTCTCTCTTACTGTTATGTTGTCACTGTGCGCACACACACCCCATTGACAAAAGTTGTTATTAGTTCGTTGTGCACAGTGATCTGCTTGACTCAATGATATCTCCTTCATAGATACATTGGAGATGGCACTAGATTTAAGATCAACATACCAGTCTATTGGGCTGGACATCTATGTCTCCAAGACAGAACAGTAGTGAATGGAGGTGGGTGATAGATAAATTTTTATCCAATTAAAGTAACTTAAATACTTAAGTTTAGAAATAGTGCTTCATTTCCTTTCTCTCCTCGCGTGCGTCTCGTTCTTTCTTTTCTCTTCTCGTATTTGTGCACTCCAAGGAGCAAGGGAGAACTTCTCCTCCTCCTCTCCACTTGGCTTCAACCAATCCTTTGAGAAATAAGAGAATCTACCCACCAATCTCCATCTTCATCTCTTTCCTTACCCCTTCCATTCTGGCGTTGTGCTGAAAGAAAGAAAGAGAGACCCATGGCTGCCATTTTCAGATTTAAGGCTTGAGGAAGGGTTGTGACTTTGTTGAAAGCTTGGATTGTCTTCTATTTAGGGTGTGCATGACAACCTTCTCGGAATGGATGAGAATTGCGTTTGATAAAATCGGTTTATTTTTTTGTTCCCGGGATGAACCAGTTTTTTTTTTTATGCTGGGGAACAAAAACAAGAATAAAAAAATTTCTGCTTTTCTAATTCTGGGCACAAAAAGAGAATCAATTTTCTCTCTCACTCTCACCCAAGGTTATATGTTATATTGTGTCAGGCAGAACCACATACTGCTTTGAACCTTGCATCTTGTTAGACTTTTCTTCCTAAATATCGGCAAAGCATTGTTTATTTTATTATTATTATCATACTATTCATTCATTGAAAGTTTACAAATGAATTTTATATTCAATTAAACTGCAAATTGGACGAAGAAGTTCTGGAGCATTCTTCCAAACGCGGAAAGCACGAACGTTGGAGGAGCTTCCAGTACCGAAAGCTCAAGAACTCAGAATTGGATGCGTTCACCGAAAAATTCAAGAAACGTTGAATGGCGGCTGGAAAGTTCAAGAAACCAGAACGGAGGCGGTATGGTTCTCTATAAATAGGGAGCTTCATCATTTCATCAAGGCATCCCCTTCAGTTCCAGAAATCCTCAGAGAGAGAAAAATTGGAGTTTTCACTTTATTCTTCTTCTCATGTCATTCCTATGGCTGGAGTTTTCACAATCCTTTCTGGTGATGGCTATACTGTTTTCAACATTAGTTTATTCCATGGTTTATGGGTACAGGTTCTGGACAATTCTTTTCGTTCACCGTGAATTATGAATTGCCAGATGCTGTTATTGCTAAACAATTCCAAACCTGCAATTTCTGGTAATATAGCAACCCAATATTCAATGAAATTTTAATTCTCAGAATGAAAAAAAAGATTGTGTTAACAAACGAAATTCTGATTCTCGGAATAAAAATAAAATATGTTAACAAACGCAATCTTAATTCTCAGAACTCTTCCAAAACACAAAAATAGAAAAAAATTATTTTTTTCAGAAACAATGCCAGGAATTAGAATGGTTGTCATGCTTAGTGATTTGAGGCTCCCAAGGTAATTACCCCAACTCCTTCTTGTGATTTTGGACAAAATGCATGAATTTAGGGTTGTATAAAAGGGGATTTGATGGTATGGATAGTTAGAGAGTGATTTGGATATAACTTCCTTTGTTAAATATGCTTAGGATTGCTTCTTGATGAAAGACAAAAAAAGAAATCATCGTTTAGCTCACTATAGAAAATCATGATTTTTGGCTATATGTCAATTTTAAAAATTAAATGGTATAAGTAGTTGGAGGATGATTTGTAGGTGAGTCCCTTTCTGAAACATGCTTGGGATTGGTTCCCGTAAAAGGAAAAATTATGAAATCGCCATTTAGGATACTTTGATAAATTGGACTCAAAATCAAGTGTAGGTGTCTTTATGTGTAGTCTTGAAAAATTGAATGTGGTAGACTAGTATATATGCAATGATTGTCTTCACATATTTGGAATAGGCTATGATATTGTGAGAGATTGTGGTTGTGACCCTTTGGATACAAGGAGTGCATTGGAGGATAGTGCTTGATAGGTAAGCTTTCGGTCCTTGGGGTTAATCCCACGTTTGTTCCGCTAGACTCCGAAGGAGGATGGTAGTTTGATATGGTATGTTGAAAATAATTTGTTATATGTTGCATGTATATGTATGTATGTTTATGTGCCACTCAAGACGGTGTTTCCTTGTGTGAGGTATAAGACGATGTTTCCTTATACATAGTATGAGACGGTGTTTCCTCATACGGTATGTTGCAAGACGGCGTTTCCTTGCGTAATGTGTAACACCCCGTTCTAGAACCGGTTTGTTAACATCACATTATGATATTAAGCGCAGTTACAATCACCTGGGTTCAATTAAAATCCGGATAAATTTTTCATTTTAAAACGTACCGAACTTATAATACCCAATTTCGTGATCATAACCATATTACCTTGCGGAAACAGATAAATTAAGCTTAACATCATGTTCATTTCCCATTTTTAAACCATTAATTTACCTCTTGTTTAATTCAATACTTCTACCATATTGTAGGTTTCTTCAATAGCTACCTGTGGCTTCAAACCGTGCTCAAATCGGAGCACTGTAGCCCAAGTTAGGACCATTTGAAGCAACACAAGAGAGTGTTGGTCACAGGCCCAGCGCGCTTCAGCGCGCTACCGGGCGCTCAAGCGCGCGCTATCGGGCGCTAAAGCCTCCATCTGGGCGCTTAAGCGCACGGAGGCAGTAAGCATTAGCATTTCCAGTGTGGATGGGCGCTTAAGCGCGCAACAGGGCGCTCAGGCGCGCTGGCCTGGGCGCTCAAGCTCCCACTGGGACGTTTTAGCGCGCAGAGACAGAAGCATCTCCTCCTTCAGTGGCGAAGGGCGCTTAAGCGCGGACCAGGGCGCCCAAGCGCGCAACCCTGGGCGCTTAAGCCCCACCCTGGGCGCTAAAACACGAGGGGCAGTAAGCCACCCCACTTTCTGCAGCAAGGGGCGCTTAAGCGCACGCCAGGGCGCTCCAGCGCGCAATCCTGGGCGCTTAAGCCCCCACTTGGGCGCTCCAGCGCGAGGAGGCAGAATGCATTGGCACTCGCAGGGGCAGCAGGGCGCTTGGGCGCGCTCCTGGGCGCTTAAGCGCGCTGCCAGGGAATTCCAATTCCCACATTTCTCAAGTCCAAGCCTAGGGGAAAATGCATCCCCATTACATATCCCAATTGTTCATGCCCCAAAACTAAATCCTAGCCTCATCCAACCTCTCCTCATGAGATTTAGCTAGAATTTGGGCAGCATGACCTTTGTTTTCTCATCGTTTACCAGTTTAAACAAAAGGGTACCTAATTGACTTTCAGCCCAACCAATTCAACAACTCAATACATAACAAGCATGCATATATGGAATTTCAAGTAGGCATCATTTACATTACATATCCTTTACAAATCATAGAACTTAGCTTACAAAACACTATGATCATTCCCTTGGCTCCCATCAACAAAAAGTGTAACCAAAGGCATGAGCATAGGCTAAGTTCATTCAATGAATCAAGGCATACAAATGACCAAGGGCTTTCAAAATAAACTCCTATACATGTCAACTACAAAAGGCATGCATAAACTCAAAAGGAATGCCACATCTCATGCATAATCCAGATATGGCCACTTGCCACCAGAGGCTCCTGCAGCATCCTTACCTGAAAGGGGGTCCCCACAACACGGGGTGAGATATACGAATATATCCAGTAAACCAGGGGTCCTTGGAGCATCTCTCCACCCCACAGTTCCATATCAGTGTAATAGCAATAACAATAATAATGCAGTAAATACATATCTATGCAAAGTGCAATACATCTCCAGGAGAAATCCCTCGAGCTCTCAAGCTGTCCTAAGGAAACTCAGATGCAAATAGTCCTACTGGCCAGCTAACTACCAAGTATGATTTACGCATCGTCATGCCACATACCAACATAGGGAAACACCATCCTATGCCACACCAAATGCATACACATACGTATAACAAAGCATTACACTATTTTATTGCATTTATATACACAATCACAACCTCCACCTTTTCAGGGCTTGGTAGAACAGTCAAGGGAATTACACCCAAGGTCCGAAGGCTTACCTCAATGCTTCAGTCAACCTTTGTTCTTCACCAACAGTTTCAGCAATCAACTTTTACAAACATACACCTACACATGGTGTAATGCAATCAACACATTGCATCCAAGAGTATTTCACAATCAACCATCAATTACTCAATTCAAAGCACAACCCAAGTATGAGCTTACCAATTCCAATGAGCTATTCAAGCTCCATAGCTTGCTCCAAAGGTTGATCACTCACGGTTGGTCCAAATGTCTCAATCCTAGACATCACAAGGACCCAATCAATCATTCAACTCACTAATTGTTCAACATGCTAGAATACTAACCAATCCAAGCATGAATTTTCCAATATTATGAACAATTATCAAATGATTATCTAGGCTCATTTCCACCGATTAAATGACATTCCTAGCATTTTCCATAACATGCTCTAAGCTCCATTCTTCCTAGAACATAGCTAATTCAACTACATTTCATAAAAATCCCAATTTACTATTCACAAACCCTAACCCATGCAAATTTCAAGGAATCATGAGGTTCAAGGGTTTAAATCTTACCACCAATGGTTGCACAACAATGATGGGAGTGTTCCTCAAGCTCCCATGGAGGTAGAAGCCACCAAAACTCCAAAACCTCACCAATGGCCGAATTTTTGAGAGCCAATATCCCTCTCCACAAGGTTCCCCACTCAAAACAAAGCTTGGATTATGAAAGAGGGCGAGATTCTAAGCGATTTAGGCTTTTGAATCATCCAAAACCATCAAGGTTTGATCTCTCTCTCTCTCTTTCCCTTTTCTTCTTCCCTCTCTTCTCCCTCTCTTCTCTTCTCCTTCTTTTCTGTTTCTCGACGGGCTTCTGGGAAAAATGGGGGCATTTGGTGACTTAAGTCACTTAACATAGGTTAAGTGGCTCTAAGCGGGTATTGGTTCGTCTATCTATTTAACTCCAATAATTACCAAACTTTACCCAAAAGTCTGGAATATTATTCTAGGAATATTACTATTTTTATTTTTATATTTTGGGTACTTTTGACAGTACCCATTTATACCCCTTAATTTTCACTGAGTACACTTTTTAACTCCAAAGTGACTCAGATTCATTTTATTAAGCCTCATACTTAATTTCACCCAGTAAAACATGTTTAATTAATTAATTAATTACACTTGATTTCCTAATTAATTAATATGGGCTATTATAGTCACCCCACCTTTTAGCGATTTTGTCCGCAAAATCAAGAACGTACCTGTCCTTAAACTCAGGATATTGCCGGAGAAGCTCATCTTCCCGCTCCCAAGTGGACTCTTCAGGCGTCCTACCTTCCCATTGGACTTTCACCATAGGGATAGATTTATTTCTCAGCTTCTTCTCATCTCTTTCGAGTATCTTCAGTGGTCCAATAGGAGTCTTCAAATTCTCCCGGATCTCAACATTATCAGGTTGAACCACATGAGAAGGATCAGCTACATATTTCCTCAGCTGAGAAACATGAAACACATCATGCAAATTTGCCAATTGCGGAGGTAAGGCAAGCTGGTAGGCAACCGGTCCCACCCTACGGAGAATCTGGTAGGGTCCAATAAATCTCGGACTCAGCTTCCTCACTCCAAGGGCTCGTCCCACACCCGTAACCGGTGACAGCTTCAGGAACACATGATCTCCCTCCTCAAACTCTAGAGGCCGGTGCTTGAGATCATAATAACTTTTCTGACGATCCTGAGCCTTTTTCAGACGATCCCTAATCATTTTGATCTGCTCAGTAGTCTCCTGAACAAAATCCAATCCAAACCGCTCTGTGTCTCCAACCTCTGACCAACAAGTAGGTGTCCTACACCTGCGACCATACAAGGCCTCGTAGGGAGCCATACCCAGACTAGCATGGAAACTATTATTATATGAAAACTCAACCAGTGGGAGATATCGATCCCATGCAGTACCCTGCTCCAGGGTGCAAGCCCTCAGCATATCCTCCAACGTCTGAATGGTCCTCTCAGTCTGACCATCCGTCTGTGGGTGATAAGCAGTGCTCAGTCTCAACTGAGTGCCAAGAGCCTCCTGCAATGCTCCCCAGAAGCGAGAAGTGAACTTCGGGTCCCGATCACTAACAATGCTCTCAGGCACCCCATGAAGCCTCACAATCTCCTTCACATAGAGCCTAGCCAATCTCTCCGCAGAGAAATCTACCCGAACTGGCAAAAAGTGTGCGGATTTTGTCAATCTATCCACAATCACCCATATAGAATCATAACTAGCCTGTGTTCGCGGCAATCCCACTACGAAATCCATGGAGATACTCTCCCATTTCCATTCAGGAACATCCAGAGGTTGCAACATACCAGAAGGCTTTTGATGCTCAATCTTTACCTTCTGACAAATGAGACACTTAGAGACAAATTCGGCAATATCTTTCTTCATACCAGGCCACCAGAAATTCATCTTTAGGTCCTGATACATCTTTGTAGCTCCCGGATGAACTGTAAAATGACCCTTATGAGCCTCTGTCATCACTTCTTCCGCCAACTGCCTAGGTACAACTACACGACCCTGATATAATAGTATACCCTCATCATTGCAGGATACACCACTCTGACCTTTTAGTCGTCTAGCACTTTCATTTTGCAGCTGGGCTTCTTTGATTCTGGTCATCAGTTCATTCTCAATGCTCGTGATTTCAAAGCCACAAATTTTACATGGAAAGATTTTAGATAATTGAATATCTCTGAACCTCTCTATCACATCATAATCTCTAATCATCATGCTTGATATGCTCACAGATTTACGGCTCAGTGCATCAGCTACAACATTAGCCTTGCCAGGATGATATTTCAATTCAAAATCATAGTCTTTTAGGAACTCGGTCCACCGTCGTTGTCTCATATTCAGCTCCTTCTGATCAAACAAGTATTTCAAACTCTTGTGATCGCTGAATATTGCAAATTGCATTCCATACAAGAAATGCCTCCACTGTTTCAACCCAAAAACAATTGCAGCAAGCTCAAGGTCATGGGTTGGATAATTTTCTTCATGCGGTTTCAATTGCCTCGATGCATAAGCTACCACTCGCCTATCTTGCATCAGTACACATCCCAATCCCTTCTTGGAAGCATCGCTGTATAGCTCAAATTCACCCTCCGGGTCGGGAAGTACTAACACCGGAGCGGTCGTTAGTTTATCCTTAAGGCTCTGAAAGCATTCTTCACATTCTTGTGTCCAAACAAATGGAGTATACTTCCGGGTCAAACGGGTCAATGGCAACACCATGGCTGAAAATTCTTTAATGAATCTCCGGTAATAGGATATCATCAATAAACACAATCACGAATTGATCCAGAAACGGCTTAAATATGCGATTCATGTAATCCATAAACACCGCAGGAGCATTAGTGAGTCCAAATGGAATTACTTGATACTCATAATGTCCATATCTAGATCGGAAGGCAGTCTTCGGAATATCTTCCTGCCTAATTCGGATTTGATGATAACCCGACCTCAAATCAATCTTTGAGAACACACAAGCACCCCTCAACTGATCAAGCAAATCATCTATGCGAGGGAGAGGATACTTGTTCTTAATGGTAACCTTATTCAACTGACGGTAATCAGTGCACAATCTCATGCTACCGTCCTTCTTCTTAACAAATATGACTGGTGCTCCCCACGGGGACACACTTGGCCGGATAAACTGCTTAGCCGAAAGCTCTTCAATATGCTTCTTTAACTCGGTTAATTCCGGTGGTGACATCCTATACGGAGCCAGAGAGATAGGCCCCACACCAGGCAATAGATCAATCGTGAACTCAATCTCTCTATGAGGCGGGAGTTGTGGAATTTCACCTGGAAACACATCCACAAACTCCCTGGCCACGGGAGATGGTCCAATCTCAACCAGTAGCTTTTCCGCCTGCTCGAACCCCCCACAAAGACATATCCCAATGCCCCGGCCCTCAAAGCCTTTCTAACCTGCAACACAGATAGATATGGGGAAGAACTCATCTAGCAAGAATAACTCAACATCCAGCAATCCTTTTCCAGACAGTGTATCCATAGCACAGTTCTTTGACAACCAGTCCATCCCAAGATAACTTGAAGGCTGATCATAGGTAAACAAATAAAATGAGCACGTAATCTCGGCCTCGTATTTGAATTCGACATCTTTACACAACACGGATGTATAACACTCCTCTCCAGTAGCAGTAACCACTTTCATTGGAGGGCGAATGTCATACATTTGCAAATTTAGCCCAACGGCCATAAAATCAGACGTACAGGAGTGTGTAGCTCCTGAATCGAACAACACTTCAACATCCATGTTATCAATGTAAATTCTTGCACGAAATTGGAGCCTATTCTCCGATTGTTGACGGTCCATGGTATATACTCTGCCCGACCGTCTGGGACTCTCGCGTACCAGTTAAACAACGAAGACCGGAACAGAGCCGTAGCTTGAACTGCCATAGTTCTTTCTTCATTCTGAGCACTGCCTAGAGTAGTGACCGGATCTTCCACATTTAAAACAAATTAATTCTCCGGTAGCACATGGACCCCTATGCTCTTTGCCACATCCCCTACACTTGGGAGGAGGTCCTCTATCAACAAAATTTTTCTGAGCACCGGGTTTTTTGAACAAGTCAAAGGGCTTATTCGCATTCAGCTTCTTGCCTTGCACCTTCCTGTTCTTCCAATACCCGGAGCCCGTTGCTTTATTGGAACTAGGTGCCTGGGCCTCTGAAGACTTCTTGGTTTGACACCTTATACACTTCTTCCACCTTTCTACACTGGTTTACAAACCGACTGAACTCTCGGATGTCACAATTTGACATCTTCAGAGACATCTTCTCATTAAGACCCCATTGGAACTTGGAGGTCATTTCAGCCGGAGTGGGTAAGGCTCGCCCATAGTTGGCGTATTTCACCAACTCAATGAATTTTGAGAAGTATTGGTCAATCAACATCGACCCTGTTAGATCGTTATACTCATTCTGCTTTGTTGAGCCACCTGCTCTTAGGGAAGTAGTTATCCAAGAACAATGTCTCGAATAACCGCCAT